>NW_026877609.1:0-22233 GCF_032173495.1 Musca vetustissima
CTAATATTTTTCTGTATGAACTTTCCACAAATGTAATTCATGTGCGACATCTAAATTTAGATTATAAGATTATGTCTCAAATGATCTGATAAATAAGTATAATCTTCAAACTGACTGAAAATTTATTTAAAAGCTATATTTTATAACCAATTCTCCCATATCTTCGCTTCGAATAACGTTTTTACCACTTAATTGCAAATTTTATGTAAAATATTGTATTATTTCTATGTTCTGAATACATATTCTCCTGTCTATTTGACCCTCAATAACTTATTTAATTGTATACATAACATATTTGACAATTCGCTTCTAACCATTTCATGAATATGCCATATTTATACCCTTCACCACTCTGTGGTACAGGGTATTATGTCTTTGTGCATATGTTTGTAACAGGCAAAAGGAATCGAGATAGACCCATGGTTCCTTTTGAGAATATGCATAGAATCACTTTCTGAGTCGATTTATGCATGTCCGTCCGTCCGTCCGTCCGTCCGTCTGTCCGTCTGTCTGTACATGTTAAATTGTAAACAAAGTACACTTATTTGGCCCAAGGACGTACCCTATTGAAATTGGGAAAAATCGGTTCAGATTTAGATATAGCTCCCATATATATATTTAACCGATTTAATGTAAACGGTCCCTATATATCTTTCGATTTGCACGAAATTTGGTACAGCCTAATCATTTAGGTCTAGAATGATGTCTGCCAAGTTTCATGAAAATCGGTCCAGATTTAGATATAGCTCCCATATATAGTTTCGTCCGATTTCATGTAAATGGTGCACCAAAGTCTCTATATATCCTTCGATTTGCACTAAATTAGGTATAACGTACTTAATTTGAGCCTAGAATGATGTCTGCCAAGTTTCGAGAAAATCGGTCCAGATTTAGATATAGCTCCCGTATATAGTATCGTCCGATTTCATGTAAATGGTGCCCCAAAGTCCCTACATATCATTCGATTGGCACGAAATTTGGCATAACGTACTGAATTGATCCTAGAATGATGTCTGCCATGTTTCAAGAAAATCGGTCCAGATTTAGATATAGCTCCCATATATAGTTTCGTCCGATTTCATGTAAATGGTGCCGCAGAGTCCCTATATATCTTTCGATTTGCACGAAATTTGGCATAACGTACTGAATTGGGCCTAGAATGATGTCTGCCAAGTTTCATGAAAATCGGTCCAGATGTAGATATAGCTCCCATATATAGTTTCGTCCGATTTCATGTAAATGGTGCACCAAAGTCTCTATATATCCTTCGATTTGCACTAAATTAGGTATAACGTACTGAATTGAGCCTAGAATGATGTCTGCCAAGTTTCGAGAAAATCGGTCCAGATTTAGATATAGCTCCCATATATAGTTTCGTCCGATTTCATGTAAATGGTGCACCAAAGTCTCTATATATCCTTCGATTTGCACTAAATTTGGCATAACGTACTGAATTGATCCTAGAATGATGTCTGCCATGTTTCAAGAAAATCGGTCCAGATTTAGATATAGCTCCCATATATAGTTTCGTCCGATTTCATGTAAATGGTGCCCCAAAGTCCCTATATATCTTTCGATTTGCACAAAATTTGACATAACGTACTGAATTGAGCCTAGAATGATGTCTGCCAAGTTTCGAGAAAATCGGTCCAGATCTAGATATAGCTCACATGTATAGTTTCGTCCGATTTCATGTAAAGGGTGCACAAAGTCCCCATATATCCTTCGATTTGCACGAAATTTGGCATAACGATAATGATTTAGATATAGCTCCCTTTTATTATAGATTGATTTTAAGTAATTGACGCGACAAGGAACCAATAGGGTGATAGGAACAAAACGTTCTGAAATTAGTATAACCTAACCTGTGACAAGTTTGTGTGAAATCGCTTAATATTTGGATAGAACTTCCATATATATTTTCGCCCGATTTCAAGTAAATTGGGCATCAAACTCCTCATGTTAGTAGATTGACATCAAATTCTGCACAACGTAAAAAATTGAGCCTAGAATTACGTAGTTGCGTTTTATAGAAGTACGGACATTCCCCAACGGATGACCTATTTATATTTGTTTGAAGTCGATTTACATACTTTTGTCCCATTGTAACATACGAATGACATGTTAATGGATAGATCTAGGTAGATTCACATTTAGATAAATATCACATATTTTATTTCATCCAATTTCATGTTAATAGTCCTGTTTAATATACCCATAGTGGTGAAGGGTATCATATAGTCGGCCCCGTCCGACTTTACTACTTTCCTTACTGGTTTTTAATAAGGTTGTCACCAAAAAAGTTAAATAACTCTTAGGACCGCAGGACTCCGCAGCTATTTTTTTTTTTTATTCCTTAAATAACATACTTTTCACCACTCAAATAAAAAAAAATTAGAGCTAACCTTTTTTAAACTTTTTTTCTGCTCCACTAATTTCAAAATTTGTTTTAAAAATTTTATGAACTAAGTACTACAAGTGTGGACGACTGTATACACCATATGATATCTATATACATACAAACTAAAGCGAATCCTAGTTTTTACATCCAGAGCAACCAAAATAAACACTTTTATAATAACCGTTAATTTGAATATTCAAATATTTGAGCAGCAGAAAAACACACCCATTTTTCGAAAATATGGTAAAAAAATCAGTTTATAAATAATTATCAGATTTGAACCTTTGTAGAGACAAAACTACTTAACATATCGATATAAAATTTCATATTTATTCTAATTGGAGTGTTTTCTATCAATCCTCATCAAAAAAATTGTCCTCCGTGGTACTTGGTTTTGCCCATTTTTGGCCGCGGTCGTGACACTGTGCGGCATTGAGCCGGAGGCAAGCGAAAAGGATTTCCCACGAATCGTGCGCTGCATGGCCGATGGTCGTAATCATGTACCCCGTTGTGTTGAGAAACAAATACCTGATTTGTGTCAAGACATGTGTCGCGGCGAGTACACACCGTTCACCGATATGCTGCGTACACGAGTGTCCTGTGTCAATCATACACTAAGCGGACTGCAGTGCATACTGCAGGGTGTCCAACAGATACCTAGCACCCCACTGGAAGTGACAGTGAGTGAGGTTAGCGAAACAGCTGTAACGGTTAGCTGGTCACCGCCTGAAAAGCTACCCGACACGGTGAAAGAATACAAAATCAATGTAACGTAATTGCATTCCATTGATGAGGATGATGATGCGGCGTCGGCAGAGGACGATGGTGACGATGATGTGGCTAAAACGCGTCTAACGAAAAAGGATGAAAGTGTCATTAGGCGCACTGTAAATGGCAACACAACATCGATTCGGATACTAGACTGAAAGCCGCAAAGAATGTACGGCATTGTGGTGACGGCCGAAAATGAATTTGGTTCAAGTTTGCCCAACGAACGACTGCGCATCTTTACGCACAAAAGTTCCCTGTCCAAGGAGGAGGATGCGGAACCCGAAACTAAAATGGAGATGCCAGATTTGCCTGACATCCGTAGTTGTTGTGAATCGCGTGGCATGACCCACCGAATGTGTTTGGATAAAATGTGATCCGCAAAAAACTGATTTGGCAACGCTGCCCGATTTTATGGTTTGTGCACCATGGTCAAACATCACTTTCAGTCGTTTGGCCAATAATATTGATCATACGCCATGTTGTAGAGCCCGTGGTATACCGAGTGCATGTTTCCCGCTGTGTTCGGGCAAGGTGTCGACATTGGATTTCAATTTTTTTAAGTGAGTATTTAATTGAAGGGAATTGTGGTGGAATTCATTTTTAACTTTTGTTTTTGCTTTTTCATTTTTTCTTTTAGGTGCCTGCGTTTTATGTCGGAATTTAGCAGTTGCCTATTTCAAGGTTATGGTGTTTTGGCTGATCCACCCACCAAATTGCGTACGGTTGCCAAAAAGGATACTTTCCTCATTTTGGATTGGAATAAACCAAAAAGACTGGCCGATACAATTACAACATTCCATGTGAAATTTAGACGTTTGGGAGTTGGTGATCCTTTAAGGCCTGGGTTTTTAAAAGAATATTTTTTCCAAGGAACGTCAAGGCGTGGATTTTTAAAAGAATATTTTTAGGGACCATTAAGGCGTGGAGTTTTAAAAGAATATTTTTAGGGACCATTAAGGCGTGGAGTTTTAAAAGAATATTTTTATGGACTATTAAGGCGTGGAGTTTTAAAAGAATATTTTTAGGGACCATTAAGGCGTGGAGTTTTAAAAGAATATTTTTAGGGACCATTAAGGCGTGGAGTTTTAAAAGAACATTTTTCAGAGTCCTTTAAGGCGTGGATTTTTAAAAGTATATTTTTCAGGGTCCTTTAAGGCGTGGATTTTTAAAAGTATATTTTTCAGGGTCCTTTAAGGCGTGGATTTTTAAAAGTATATTTTTCAGGGTCCTTTAAGGCGTGGATTTTTAAAAGTATATTTTTCAGGGTCCTTTAAGGCGTGGATTTTTAAAAGTATATTTTTCAGGGTCCTTTAAGGCGTGGATTTTTAAAAGTATATTTTTCAGGGTCCTTTAAGGCGTGGATTTTTAAAAGTATATTTTTCAGGGTCCTTTAAGGCGTGGATTTTTAAAAGTATATTTTTCAGGGTCCTTTAAGGCGTGGATTTTTAAAAGTATATTTTTCAGGGTCCTTTAAGGCGTGGATTTTTAAAAGTATATTTTTCAGGGTCCTTTAAGGCGTGGATTTTTAAAAGTATATTTTTCAGGGTCCTTTAAGTCCTTTAAGGCGTGGATTTTTTAAAGTATATTTTTCAGGGTCCTTTAAGGCGTGGATTTTTAAAAGTATATTTTTCAGGGTCCTTTAAGGCGTGGATTTTTAAAAGTATATTTTTCAGGGTCCTTTAAGGCGTGGATTTTTAAAAGTATATTTTTCAGGGTCCTTTAAGGCGTGGATTTTTAAAAGTATATTTTTCAGGGTCCTTTAAGGCGTGGATTTTTAAAAGAATATTTTTTTCCCGCCTTTAAGGCGTGGATTTTTAAAAGAATATTTTTTCCCGCCTTTAAGGCGTGGATTTTTAAAAGAATATTTTTTCCCCGACTTTAAGGCGTGGATTTTTAAAAGGAATTTTTTTCAGGCCACTTAAGGCGTGGATTTTTAAAAGGAATTTTTTAACGAATATTCAGGCCACTTAAGGCGTGGATTTTTAAAAGGAATTTTTTTCAGGCCACTTAAGGCGTGGATTTTTAAAAGGAATTTTTTTCAGGCCACTTAAGGCGTGGATTTTTAAAAGAATATTTTTTCCCGCCTTTAAGGCGTGGATTTTTAAAAGTATATTTTTCAGGATCCTTTAAGGCGTGGATTTTTAAAAGTATATTTTTCAGGATCCTTTAAGGCGTGGATTTTTAAAAGTATATTTTTCAGGATCCTTTAAGGCGTGGATTTTTAAAAGTATATTTTTCAGGATCCTTTAAGGCGTGGATTTTTAAAAGTATATTTTTCAGGATCCTTTAAGGCGTGGATTTTTAAAAGTATATTTTTCAGGATCCTTTAAGGCGTGGATTTTTAAAAGTATATTTTTCAGGATCCTTTAAGGCGTGGATTTTTAAAAGTATATTTTTCAGGATCCTTTAAGGCGTGGATTTTTAAAAGTATATTTTTCAGGATCCTTTAAGGCGTGGATTTTTAAAAGTATATTTTTCAGGTATATTATCTAAGACCTGGATTTTTATAAGAATATTTTTCCAAGGCGTGGATTTTTATAAAAAAAATTATCCAAGACCTGGATTTTTATAAAAATATTTTATCCAAGACCTGGAGTTTTATAAAAAATTTTATCCAAGACCTGGTTTTTTTTAAAAATATTTTATCCAAGACGTGGAGTTTTATAAAAAATTATCCATGACCTGGATTTTTATAAAAATACTTTTTCTAAGGCGTGGATTTTTATAAAAATATTTTTATAAAAAAAAATTATCCAAGACCTGGATTTTTATAAAAATATTTTATCCAAGACCTGGAGTTTTATAAAAAATTTTATCCAAGACCTGGATTTTTTTAAAAATATTTTATCCAAGACCTGGATTTTTTTAAAAATATTTTATCCAAGACTTGGAGTTTTATAAAAAAAAATTATCCAAGACCTGGATTTTTATAAAAATATGTTATCTAAGACCTGAATTTTTATAAAAATATTTTATCTAAGACCTGGATATTTATAAGAATATTTTTGCAAGGCGTGGATTTTTATAAAAATATTTTTTTAATATATAGGTTTTTAAAGAAAGATTTTTTTCAAAGTGTGGATTTTTATAAAAATTCGTGGAGTCTTGTAAAAATATTCATTAAGGCATGTAGTCTTATAAGAATATGTTTAAGGCATGGAGTCTTATAAGAATATGAATAATTTTTAAGCTGTAGAGTCTTATAAGAATACTAATAATTTTAAAGCCGTGGACTCTTACAAAAATGCGAATAAATTTTAAGGCGTGTACTCTTAGAAGATTACGGGGGATTATAGGGGATTGAAATTAATATATATATATATATATATATATATCGCCGATCCTAGGTCCATAGCGTTTAAATGTATCGTTTTTTAACCGAAAGCAATTTGCACATACACAAGTTTGTATCAATTTGAGGTATGTTGATGTCATCCTGTGGGTGTAGGGTATAAAAAAGGTTTAAGTTACATTTCTCTCGTTTCATTAAAAATAGTCTTCCTTCGTTCCGCCAAAGGGCCAACATTTCCAGTGCATTTAAATTTATTGATATCAACGAAATTAGATTTTTGTATTCATCTCTTCCTCAAGAATATATTATTTTCATCTCATTTCCTTTGACAATATTTATAACGTCAATTTAAACACGTACTACTTATAGTACTAGCTGCCCCTTCTAGGCTAACTGATGCTGCTGTGCATCTTTTGAAAGTTCGCACAGAAAAAGAATTTATAACCGCAACATGTTTCTTTATAAACTTACTTTGAAGCACTTATTTCATCTTGACTAAAGCCGGAGCTCAGTAAAAACAGGAGGAAACCACATACACTAACATCTATTCCTGTTGCATGTTCGCTTATTCTTCATCTACTTCTGTTTTCTTCTCCCTGTTTTTCTCCATTTAGAAAAATCCACCACTAATATTAGAAGGCTTGGAACCCGAAGTCTACTATGAATTCTATGTGGTATCCATAAATGCATATGGCAAAAGTGAACCCTCACCACGTTTAATCACACGCACTAAACCCATAGAAGTGGAGGACGCCGAGGAGCCTAACTATGATATGTCAAAATGCTGTCATGGATCGGGTCTATTGTACCCTTATGCAGTTACAATATAAAATTGTCGGACATTGAGAAGCTGGGACCGACGTGTCGGGCACAAATGTGTAAGTATGAAAGTATTAAAGATATCCAAGCTACCATTTCTACACCCTGAGCCGCCCCTAATACAACTTCTTCGATAACTGGTTGCAGTTGTTGTTGCAACAACAGCATGAAGCGACAACAGCAACAGAATAAATAACAAGACCAACTGAAACACAGCAGCAACAATAACAACAATATTGCCAACATGAATGCTTGAGCCTTAGTTCTTCGGAATGAGCCAGCAAATAAATAAAATACATTAAATAAGATTTATATGTAACATGATATGCATACGAATTAAGTTATATATCGTTGTCGTTGGGTTGTTGTTGTTGCTGAAGCTGCCACAGTCACATCTTCCATGGGTTTTTTGTTGGTCGCCATTATAGGTTTGCCCTATAAGTGTTGCCTTTAAATTCAATAGCCAAGCAACGAACCAATCCAACCCAGCAGACATCCAACCAACCAGTCATCCATGTTGGCTAAAGGATAACATAAAAACTGAAAATAATTACTTTTCTTATGTTACTTATGTTCGAACAATTCGAAGTTGCTTTCGATCCATTTACTACATAGCTGGATCCAATCCTTCTTGAGCGGAGCTGGGACCACAACGACATTTACCACCATCACTTGCCACTTTCTCAATGTCCAAGACACCACTGTTTGCAGAATTAATAGTCTTATTCCACTTCTTCTTTTTCATGTTTTTTTTTTCTTTTTTTTGCAGCCATTATTGCCAAATGTGCCGCCGGAGGTCGTGATCACACACCGTGCTGTGTACGCCGTGGTGTACCCTCAACATGTATGTCACTGTGCCGTGGCGTTTTACCTGTAGCCCACACCTCTTCATTGGCAACAACGGGCAGTGTCAATTCTAATGCCACCACAGATTGTCTATCTTATGCGGGTAATATCCTGCAATGTCTGGAGGAGGGTAAGTATTGGACAGAGTCACAAACACAGTCAGTCACCACACCAGCGACAACAATGTGCAAATTGAATTTTCCATTTAGAAAGAAGAAAATTTAATTATAATGCATTGCTAGCAATTCTACTTCGATGAAGGGACAGGGGACGTCAAATGTAGGCAAAAGTAAAAACTAGGATAGTAAATCAGCTATTGGTGTAAAGAAGGAATTTATTTCTTTTGAAGATAAAACTTAGTTTTTCTAGGCAGATATATATCCAGCAGTGTGGAATGGAGTACTAGGGGTATTAGACCGAAATGCTGTTGTTATATTTAATGGTTATAAGTGAAAAAATATGTAAGCAAATATGACCTATGTTAAATGTACACAATTGTAAATTAAAGGACATTTTAGAGGTGGACGGAGAATTATTTAAAAAACCTGATAACAAATATAAATGAGGAAGAATACTTTAGAGTATTTATCTAAGTTTTCAAGCGATATGGAAGTTGTTATTTCGAATGATGACCTCCTACTAGAAAAAAGTAAAAAATTCGTTAAATTCGGTCGGGCCGAAATTTGTATACCCTGCACCAAGTGGGGTACATCCAGATGTCCTTAAATCGTGATGGTGTTATCTAAAAACCAGGTTCAGTATAGTCGTATAGGGCCGACCATATGATACCCTACACAACTGCCAAGAAACACAAACTTTCAGCAGATCCATATTCTGTGCCTCGGCAATATTTCACGATATTTGCGACCTCTTGACCGATTAGAGATCAAAGCTACAGTTTCTTACCATGGCATATTTTCGGAATATTTTTCCCGGGGGGAACATTTAAGTCACAAGATGTGAATTTTTTTCATTTTACACAGAGAGGTCTTGGTTGATTTGACCGATGAATATTGTCCGATCAAAAATGTGATTTAATTAGTTGACCAGATTCCCTTCCCTATGTGATGTGTTGAAAAAAACACAGAAAATTTAAGGTCTTGGTCCATTTATTTATCTCCCATTTGTTGTATTCCCTAAATATTAGAACTGCTGAAATTGTAAGCGTCGACCTTGACCATAATCGGAACCTTAATCAGAACTTCCTAGCCATTAGTGAGTAATTTGGATAATTGCTCAAACCAATTCGGATAAAAAACGTGCTCAAACCACCAAAATACCGAATATGGGGGAGTTTCTATTATATGGGTGCTACCCGGAAATATGAGTCAATGTATAAAATGTTCGGTGGAGACATTTTCTACCCAGTCAGATTTCAAAATATTAAATTGCAAATGCGAATTTTTGTAGGGATATTTTTCACAGGCATAAATCGGTCGCATATTTTTATACCCTACACTACAGTGTGTCTTTATGTCAGTTATGTCTTTGTGCATATGTTTGTAACAGGCAAAACGAAACGAGATAGACACATGGTTACTTTGCGCATGTCCGTCCGTCTGTTGATGTTAAATTGTAAACAAAGTACAGGTCGCATTTATGATCCGATTTGGTTGAAATTTGGCACAGCTCAAGGCCCAAGGACGAACCCTATTGAAATTGGGAAAATCGGTTCAGATTTAGATATAGCTCCCAATATATGTTCGTCCGATTTAAGGTAAATGGGGTACCAAAGTCCCTATATATCCTTCGATTTGCACGAAATTTGGTATAGCCTACTGAATTAGCGTACTGAATTAAGTCTAGAATGACTTGTGCCAAGTTTCGTGAAAATCGGTTCAGATTTAGATATTGTTCCTATATATAGTATCGCCCGATTTTAGGTAAATGGTGTAAAAAAGTCCATATAAATCTTTCGATTTGCACGAATGTTGGTATTGCCTACTGAATTAGATCTAGAATGACGTGTGCTAAGTTTCGTGAAAATCGGTTCATATTTAGATATAGCTTCCATATATAGTTTCGCCCGATTTTAGGTAAATTGTGCACCAAAGTCTGATTAACAAGAATATTGGCATAGCGTACTAAATTAAGTCTATAATGATGTGATAGTTTTAAGAAAATTGTACACAATAGTTCGATTGACTATGGTATGGATCTCTGGCAGGTTTGCTTGAAATCGGTTCAGATATAGATATACACTAAAGATCCATACAATAGTTCGATTGACTATGGTATGGATCTCTGGCTGGTTTGCTTGAAATCGGTTCAGATATAGATATGACTTAGCTTCCATATATAATTTCGACTTATTTATGTTAATTGTACGCCAAATATTCAATGGGTCTGATTTAGATAAAATTTTAAACAGTACAGCGACGTATTTTCGGATACATATGTAAAATATACCCAAAGTGGTGAAGGGTATCATATAGTCTGCCCAGTCCGACTTTACTACTTTCCTTACTGGTTTTAACTTATCCCAGATAGGTTTAATGTAATTTGTATAATTTGGGAATTTTAGTTACCCTTTTCAACCAAATTGGTTCTAATACAGAATTTTGAGCTTTCTTTGGGTTTTTCCTAATAATAAATTGTTTATATCGGTTCACCAATTTTCAGCCCCAAATGTTTGTAACGCCGCGAAATATTGGTCCTAGACCCACCTTTAAGTATACCGATCGTCATATCTCGACTAGCTGAGTTGATCTAGACATGTGTGTCCGTCCGTCTGTCCATTATAATTTGTAAACACGACACAGGCCACAGTTATGGACCAATCTTCACGAAATTTTGCATGTAGGATGGGTTCTGGCCAATGAAGATCCCTATTGTTTTTGGGAAAGATCGGCAGGGTATCGTATGGTCGGCCCCGTCCGACTATACTGCTCCGCTCACTGGTTTAATTTGCCATTCGTCAGAATGCTTTATCATGACTATTGTTGATATAGTTCGACATTCCTGTAACATGTCTATGTGTGTGCGAAATACGGATGTCCAAAGTGTCAATCATTCTATGGGGTCAATCAAAATGACAACTATAAGAAAATTTTATTTTATTGTATATACATTTTTTTATGTTTATTAAAAGTGTCCACTGCTCAGTAGAAAATGAATTTTTTCTTATTTATTTTTTTAAGTCCAAGCACCTATATGGCTTGAACTTTTTAAGTAATATTTTTCCATGCACCTAATAAGGCGTGGATTTTTTAAATAATATTTTTCCAAGCACATAATAAGGCGTGGATTTTTTAAATAATATTTTTCCAAGCACTTATAAGGCGTGGATATTTTGAATAATATTTTTCCAACACCTACAAGTCGTGGATTTTTTAAATAATATTTTTCCAAGCACCTAATAAGGCGTGGATTTTTTAAATAATATTTTTCCAAGCACCTAATAAGGCGTGGATTTTTTAAATAATATTTTTCCAAGCACCTATAAGGCGTGGATATTTTGAATAATATTTTTCCAAGCACCTATAAGGCGTGGATATTTTGAATAATATTTTTCCAAGCACCTATAAGGCGTGGATATTTTGAATAATATTTTTCCAAGCACCTATAAGGCGTGGATATTTTGAATAATATTTTTCCAAGCACCTATAAGGCGTGGATATTTTGAATATTTTTCCAAGCACCTATAAGGCGTGGATATTTTGAATAATATTTTTCCAAGCACCTATAAGGCGTGGATATTTTGAATAATATTTTTCCAAGCTCCTATAAATCGGTCCATGTGTTTTATGTCTAAATCCACTTCCCTGCAAAGTTACTTAATGAAACTTATCATCATTATAAACATTAATTTTAAGCCAAAATGTCAATTCGACTTTTGCTAACCACTTAAACTTAGCCACATATCTTTTAGGAGCAAAAAAGAAAAATGACATGTCATTTAAGTTTGAAAAATTGAGAGTTCCACTTTTTTGTAATGACAAAAAAATAACCTAAAAGAAATAAACTTTAATAATAACATCATTTGATGGCAGAATGAAACCACTGAAAACTTCTAATGGCAAACAAGTGAACAAGGACGAAGGACATAGTACAAGTACTAACATGTACTCACACCATATATATTTAGTAAAGTTTTCTATGCTTTTCAGTAGCAGCGGCGTCATTTATGTACCTCCTTGCTAAACGTTTTCCAACATCAGGCCACAATATTACGAAAGTCTGCTGAAAGGAACACCTTTAAATTTATTGTTTGTTAACGAAAAAGAAAAGCAAATAGAAATATGTTTTCATGACGATGATGAGAATAAGAATTCTAATAATGTCATATTTTCGTTGTGAAAGATATTGAGAAAAAAAGAAAAAAAATTGGATGGAATATTTTTTCTTTCACAGGAGAATGTAATACAAATTAGGAGAGCACAGGATACAAATAATAGGGTAAGATAATACAAGCCCAACGTCGTCATATCTAAATCAGAGAAGGATTTTCTTTTGCAGCAAGGATATCAAATAATAATAGGGGAAGGAATATTTTAAAGAATATTTTTCCAAGGAACTACAAGGCGAGGATTTAATAAAGAATATTTTTCAAAGCATCTATAAGGCGTAGATTTTTAAAAGAATTATTTTCCCAAGCATCTTTAATTCGTAGATTTTTTAACGAATAATTTTTTTAAGCATCTATAAGGCTTAGATTTTTAAAAGAATAATTTGACCAAGCAACTGTGTTGCAATTTTTAGTGCGATGTCCCTTTAACAATCCTTTCTTCAATTACTCTCCATATTGTATGTACCTGACATTTTTCAACGCTAATGACTGCGGAACTAAACCACTATTCGCCATCATTTCTAACTATATACGAACATTTAAGCCTAGACAGACATTTATGTCTATGACCAGGTTACCATATAACAATCGGACAATACTCAAAAGCTCTTTAATCCCTTGACCTAACATTCATGCCGCAAATATTGGTTTTTATGACCGGAACTATAATCCATACAAGTTCAAGCAACTCTCTTGGAAAATCTCATTTGATGTTACTGTCCCATTGACAATGATGATTTTTAGATTTTCGTTACATTTCTAGATACTCCTCTACAACTATACTCCGCAAAACACCGTTGCTGATCTAAGTAAAATCGCTTAACAATAAAAATAAACGAATTCGCTCATCACAACAGTACTGGTGAAAAAACATGAGGACAAAATTAAATAACAACGTAAATTGCAAATATCCGCGCCAAAAAATTGTTGTTTTTTTCACTCACTTAAAACCGAAACACGTTTTCAATGAAAAACCAGTAAGGAAAGTAGTAAAGTCGGACGGGGCCGACTATATGATACCCTTCACCACTTTGAGTATATTCAACAGATGAATCCTAACAGAGATCGCATTTTTAAAGGACCAGTAAAATGAAATTGGAACCATAAACACGTCATTCTGCAACCGATACTAAATTGTTCATTTGGTCAGATATAGAAGCTATATCTAAATCTGAACCGATTTCAGGAAACTTAACACACATCATTCTAGACCTAATTTGTTACGCTGGGCCAAATTTCGTGCAAATCGAAAGATATATAGGGACTTTGGTGCACCATTTACATTAAATCTAACGAAAGTATATGTGGGAGCTATATATAAATCTGAACCGATTTCCAGGAAAACTACACTCATCATTCTAGACCTAATTTGCTACGCTGTGCCAAATTTCGTGCTTAAATCGACTTAAAAAGTGATTCTATGCATATTCTCAAAAGGAACCATGGGTCTATCTCGATTATTTTTGCATGTTACAAACATATGCACAAAAACATACTACCCTGTACCAGAAAATATAATTTTGTTTAAGAACCTCAAAACCTGGGGGCTACCAGAAAAAATTGACCAATATTTATAATTTATAGTGGAGAGATGTGCTACCTAATAAGAACTCGACGTACTAAATTACAGTCAATTTGGTCGAAAAATCCGATCAGAACCCCCAAAATACCAAAAATTTTGGGGTACCGTTATATGGGGACTACCAGAAAAATTGGACCTATATTTATAATTTTTAGTGGAGTAATTTGGTACCCAATAAGAACCCAATGTACAAAATTTCAGCGAATTCAGTTATAAAACGAGCCCAAAAACCCGAAAATACCGAAAATTGGGGGTGCCCTTATATGGGGGCTTTCTGAAAAAATTTACCTTTATTTATAATGTTTGGTAGGGAGATTTGCTACCCAATAAGAACACAAAGTACCAAATTTCAGCGAAAATACCGAAATTTGTGGGTAATCTTATATGGGGGCTATCCGAAAAAATGGACCTTTATTTATAATTTTTGGTAGGGAGATTTGCTACCCAATAAGAACTCAAAGTACCAAATTTCTGCGAATTCAGTTTAAAAACGCGCTCAAGAACCTCAAAATACCGAAAATTTGGGAGTACCCTTATATGGGGGCTATGCGAAAAAATGGACCGTTATTTATAATTTTTGGTAGGGAGATTTGCTACCCAATAAGAACACAAAGTACCAAATTTCAGCGAATTCGGTCGGAAAATGCGATCAAAACCCCCAAAATACCGAAAATTGGGGGTAATCTTATATGGGGGCTATCCGAAAAAATTGACCTTTATTTATAATTTTTGGTAGGGAGATTTGCTACCCAATAAGAACTCAAAGTACAAAATTCAGCGAATTCAAAAAATCGCGCTCAAGAACCTCAAAATACCGAAAATTTTGGGGTACCCTTATATGGGAGATATGCCTAAACGTGGACCGATTTTTTCCAATTTCAATAGGGTTCGTCCTTGGGCCAATTAAGTGACCTGTGCCAAATTTCATCCAAATCGGATCATAAATGCGACCTGTACTTTGTTAACAAAAATACATGGACGGACGGACAGACGGACGGACGGACATGCATAAATCGACTCAGAAAGTGATTCTATGCATATTCTCAAAAGGAACCATGGGTCTATCTCGATTATTTTTGCCGGTTACAAACATATGCACAAAGACATAATACCCTGTACCACAGTGTGGTGAAGGGTATAACCAGAAAGGAAAGTAGTAAAGTCGGACGGGGCCGACTATATGATACCCTTCACCACTATGGGTATATTAAAAAAGATGCGTCCTAACAGAAGGGTCATTAACATGAAATCGACTTAGATCAATCCCTAAACGTGCCATTCGTTTGTTACAATCGGACAAAATGGTGTAAATCGAATTAAAGCAAATATCAATGGGACACCCATTGAATACTTGGAGCCCAATTAACACGAAGTCAGTCGGAAATATATATGGGCTACATCTGTGCTTCTACACGCAATTACGTCATTCTATTCTGAAAAAAAACTTGAAGAGTTTGGTGCAACATAGATATCCAAATATGAACGGATTTCAACGAAACTTGTAACATGCACGTTGTATGCAAATCGAAGGATATATAGGGACTTTGGTGCACTATTAACCTAAAATCGGACGGAAATATATGTGGGAGCTATATCTAAATCTGAACCGATTTTCACGAAACTTAACATACATCATTCTAGACTTAATTTAGTACGATATGCCTAATTTCGCGCAAATTGAAAGATATATAGGGACTTTGGTGCACTATTTACCTAAAATCGGACGAAAATATATATGGGAGCTATATCTAAATCTGAACCGATTTTCACGAAACATAGCACACATCATTCTAGACTTAATTTAGTACGCTATGCCAAATTTCGTGCAAATCGAAAGATATATAGGTACTTTTGTGCACCATTTGCCTTAAATCGGACGAACATATATATGGGAGGTATATCTAAATCTGAACCGATTTTTCCTAATTTCAATAGGGTTCGTCCTTGGGCCAAATAAATGTGCTGTGCCAATTTTCAACCAATTCGAATCAAAAATGCGACCTGTTTGTACAATTTAACATGGACGATTGCATATTCCATGTGATTCTATGCATATTCTCAAAAGGAACCATGAGTCTATCTCGTTTTTATTTGCCTGGGAAATTTTTTAAGATTTCAACTCGATTTTCGAATTGGGTAGAATTGCTTTTCGATAACAAATTTTTAATATAGGTCCTCTTTTAGTCTACCATACAATATAATTTCTGATATCTTCATTCTTAACACTGCTTCGAGTTCCACTGTACCCACCATGCCATGTTGTGCCACACGACAATAGATAACAATTGACGTTGAATGCGTTGTAGATATGAACCAGCGTGTACATCACATCACTTGATGGCTTGTATTTAATATGGACATGAGTATCGAGAATAGACATTAAAAGAGACAGACTGGCAGACCGGCAGTCAGATAGATGGTAGCGACAATTCACGAGACAATCAACCAGTCAGACAGCTAACCACCCAGTCTGCCAGCCAAACATTCAGACAGATAATGGACAAATATACGATGGATGTTCGCGTTTTTTGTTCAGATATATGTTATGGTTTGGTTTAGACTATATGTCATGATACGAGTTTTATGGCACGCAACAACAACAGCAGCGACAATAATATAACACCACAAAATGTGCTACTGATGCAGTTGGCAATTTTTGTTGTAGCTGTCAATGCTAGCAATATAGGTTGATGTTGTTGTTGCAATGTCTGGTTGCATTAGCAATATTTGCAACAGCAGTAAACGTGTGACTGAATGCAATGTTGGATGTATGGATGGTTGGGTATGGAACGGTGGGTTGGTTGGCAGTCTGGTGGCTGATCGATTAGTTGGATGGTTGCATGGATTGTTTGTTTGGTTGAGTGCCAATGTCTGTCCATAAACTGTTGTTCATGGGGGCGGCGAAATGGCTCCCGGTATTTTTTGTTGCTCTTGTTGGCTACCTATCATTCATTCATTTGCCTATTTCGCGCTAAGAAACCTCATGCCATTCTGTTCATCATCATCGTGATGGCGATGATGACGATAATATCAGTTGACATTGATGGCAATGAAGATGAAGATGTGCCACTGCTGCTGCTGTTCACATTTGGCTCACGATGTAGAAACCTGACGATAATGTCAATGTTGATATTTGTTTGTTTTCTGCTGACTGAATGACTGGCTGAATAACACCCCAACCTCAACCCCCTTTTCATTTCGACACTGACTTACAATTACACACACACAACACAAATACATAGAAAGAGATATGCCTAGCCTTGTTAGCTAGGCTTAATATCAATGAACACGGACAGTTTGTAATCTAGAAGAGAATCGTAATATGTATGTATGTTCAGAGATAGAGTCATAATCATAGAACAGATTTTCGTTCGTTAGTTATTGGCACGGTTTGTTAGGCAGATTGAAGAACGAAAAATGCCAGAACAGCAAAAAATGTTGCGAACAACATAGGCAGAAGTCAGAAAGACGTTTTTACAAAACTCCAAAAATGGGTATGTAAAAACGAGGTACAGATGATATGAACCGAGATGAAACTCTTTATATATGCCAGTTGAAGGGAGTATTTATAAACGACCTGAAGGTAGTCTCTATAGAATATTTATAGACAAGGCGAAGGGAGTCTTTATAGACGAGCTAACGGGAGTCTTTATAGACGAGCTGACGGGAGTCTTTATAGACGAGCTGAAGGGAGTCTTTATAGACGAGCTGAAGGGAGTCTTTATAGACGAGCTGAAGGGAGTCTTTATAGCTGACGAGCTTTATGGCTGAAGGGAGTCTTTATAGACGAGCTGAAGGGAGTCTTTATAGACGAGCTGAAGGGAGTCTTTATAGACGAGCTGACGGGAGTCTTTATAGACGAGCTGAAGGGAGTCTTTATAGACGAGCTGAAGGGAGTCTTTATAGACGAGCTGAGGGAGTCTTTATAGACGAGCTGACGGGAGTCTTTGTAGACGAGCTAACGGGAGTCTTTATAGACGAGCTGACGGGAGTCTTTATAGACGAGCTGACGGGAGTCTTTATAGACGAGCTGACGGGAGTCTTTGTAGACGAGCTAACGGGAGTCTTTATAGACGAGCTGACGGGAGTCTTTATAGACGAGCTGACGGGAGTCTTTATAGACGAGCTGACGGGAGTCTTTATAGACGAGCTGACGGGAGTCTTTATAGACGAGCTGACGGGAGTCTTTATAGACGAGCTGACGGGAGTCTTTATAGACGAGCTGACGGGAGTCTTTGTAGACGAGCTAACGGGAGTCTTTATAGACGAGCTAACGGGAGTCTTTATAGACGAGCTGACGGGAGTCTTTATAGACGAGCTGACGGGAGTCTTTGTAGACGAGCTGACGGGAGTCTTTGTAGACGAGCTTACGGGAGTCTTTGTAGACGAGCTGACGGGAGTCTTTATAGACGAGCTGACGGGAGTCTTTATAGACGAGCTGAAGTCTTTATAGACGAGCTGAAGGGAGTCTTTATAGACGAGCTGAAGGGAGTCTTTATAGACGAGCTGATGGGAGTCTTTATAGACGAGCTGACGGGAGTCTTTATAGACTAGCTGACGGGAGTCTTTATAGACGAGCTGACGGGAGTCTTTATAGACGAGCTGACGGGAGTTTTTATAGACGAGCTGACGGGAGTCTTTATAGACGAGCTGACGGGAGTCTTTATAGATGAGCTGACGGGAGTCTTTATAGACGAGCTGAAGGGAGTCTTTATAGACGAGCTGAAGGGAGTCTTTATAGACGAGCTGAAGGGAGCCTTTATAGACGAGCTGAAGGAAGTCTTTATGAACGAGCTGAAGGGAGTCTTTATAGACGACCTGAAGGGAGTCTTTATAGACGAGCTGAAGGGAGTCTTTATAGACGAGCTGAAGGGAGTCTTTATAGACGAGCTGAAGGGAGTCTTTATAGACGAGCTGAAGGGAGTCTTTATAGACGAACTGAAGGGAGTCTTTATATACGAGCTGAAGGGAGTCTTTATAGACGAGCTGAAGGGAGTCTTTATAGACGAGCTGAAGGGAGTCTTTATAGACGAGCTGAAAGGAGTCTTTATAGACGAGCTGAAGGGAGTCTTTCTCTGTAGACGAAGTGAGACCAAGATAGTTCTTAAGAATTTATATTATGAATTATGTATGAGATTGAGGCTAAGGAGGTGAGAGTCTTTATAGGCTCTACGAAGTTATGGCATGGCATTCTAGACAAACTGAAGGCTAAGGAAGTTCATGAAATCTTTGTAAACGATCCGAGGTAGGGCATTCTAGATGAGATGGAGGCTAAAGGTTCTCTGTCCTCTTTTAAGAGCCGAAGCAAAGCGCAGAAAATACCTATATATCGATCCGATGAAGCTTTTGCGGAAGACCTGAAACTATAAAAGTTTATGGGGACGAGCTGCCTGAAAAAGGTCAGGAGGTCTCCATAGGGAATTCTTAATAGGCGAGTATTATTGACGAATTAAAAAATGTGATAATTATAAACCCCGTTATAATTATCACATTTTTTATGAAGTGGTATTAACCTTTCTCTTACCATTCCAATTTTTCAGAATTTTCTTCTTGTCCACAACATACACTTTATTTTCTTACTTACTTCCCATCTACCTCCCCCAAAAAACATAAGATAATGAGCACGTTTAGCTTTTGGTGCTTGCAATTTCATATCAACCTTACAGACAGAGAAAACCTAAAATTCATTCAAATGTCAAAACGAGACATTCAACTACATTTTAGGTAGTTAGATTCTTCGTGTTAACTTCAGTTCATTAGAAGTTCATAATTTTTGAAAACATACGTAACTACAAGTAACACAAAAAAACAACACACACATTAGGTGATTAATCTATGCTGGCATTGGAATAGAAGAATATTTCGTAAAATGATACTACCAAAACACTCTTACTGACAAACGTCAAAGAGGAAATAATTCAAACTTTTAAATTTGCGTCTTTATGATAGCAAGGTTTGAATGCACACATTACGGTATTGGGAAGAAGCATCTGAGGCGCATTGGAGCACAAAAGTGCCACAAAACGTTGATGTTGGTTAGGATGACAATAATTTTATCATGACTTTAACCAGTAAGGAAAGCAGTAAAGTCGGGCTGGGCCGACTATATGATACCCTTCACCACTTTGGGTATATTCTACATATGTATCCCAACAGACGACGCGATTTTGTTATATATCTATATCTGAACCGATTTCAGGGAAATTTGCCAGAGACTAATTTATATTACTTCAGTACGTTGTGTCATTCGGCCTTGCTATGGATCTTTTCACGCAGCTTAGCAACATCGTTTTAGACTTAATTCAGTACTTCAGTAGTGTTGGCGGTTTATTTGGGATACCATTTGTATTTTGTTTTTATAAAAAAACAACTATCTATTAGTGGGGAATGTATGACATTGATTGCCGAGGGGTAAGGCAGGGAAGACTATAGTTTCGGATCACGCCACTGATACTCATCAGTTCCCTTAGTTTTTTGTTGGGATATTCTCCCCAGAAGCTATTGATTCTATACAAAAAAACTTTCAAACCCAAATGTCTCTTGTAACAAAGCGAAGTACTTAGCTGACCAACGTACCCTATACCAAAATTCGTGCAAATCGAAAGATATATAGGGACTTTGATGCACCAATTACATAAAATCGGACGAAAATATATATGGGAGCTATATCTAAATCTGAACCGATTTTCACGAAACTTTGCCACATCATTCTAGACTTAATTCAGTACGCTAATGAAAAGATTTCCAGCGACAATCGGGCTATATCTAGCGACAATCGGGAGCTATATCTAAATCTGAGCTGATTTTCATGAAACTTAGCACAAATTACTATAGACCCAAATGCCAGTACGCTATGCCCAATTTCGTGCAAATCGAAAGATGTATAGGGTCTTTGGTACACCAATTACTTTAAATCGGATGAAAATATATATGGGAGCTATATCTAAATCTGAACCGATTGTCACGAAACTTTGCACACATCATTCTAGACTTAATTCAGTACGCTATACCTAAAGATTTCCAGGGACTTTAGTGGACTATTTACCTAAAATCGGGCGAAGCTATATATGGGAGCTATATATATATATATATATGTGAGCTATATCTAAATCTGAACCGATTTTCACGAAACTTGGCATACATCATTCCGGACCTTATTCATTACACTGTGCCAAATTTCGTGCAAATCGAAAGATATATAGGGACTTTGGTACACAATTTACCTTAAATCGGACGAAGATATATATGGGAGCTATATCTAAATCTGAACCGATTTTCACGAAACTTTGCACACATCATTCTAGACCTTATTCATTACGCTATGCCAAATTTCGTGCAAATCGAAAGATATATATGGACTTTGGTACACAATTTACCTTAAATCGGACGAAGATATATATGGGAGCTATATCTAAATCTGAACCGATTTTTATGAAATTTTGCACACATCATTCTAGACCTGATTCATTACGCTGTGCCAATTTTCGTGCAAATCGAAAGATATATAGGGGCTTTGGTACACAATTTACCTTAAATCGGACGAAGATATATATGGGAGCTATATATAAATCTGAACCGATTTGTATGAAATTTTACACACATCATTCTAGACGTAATTCATTACGCTGTGCCAATTTTCGTGCAAATCGAAAGATATATAGGGACCGTTTACATTAAATCGGTTAAATATATATATGGGAGCTATATCTAAATCTGAACCGATTTTCCCAATTTCAATAGGGTTCGTCCTTGAGCCAAACAAATGAGTACTTTGTGCCAAATTTCATCCCATTCACAGTGTGGTGAAGGGTATAAAAATCATCATAAAATATACGAATAGGGAAATTAAGAAACCAACGAATTTCGACAAGGATGTTTTCAAGTCTCCAAGAAACTGAAGCGCCATATTAGGGCCCCCACTGTGGGAAATTCGGCTAAAACTTTTAAATACAAACAAGTGAAAACAACATCAATACCCTCCCCATTGGTATATTGACAGGTACTTGAAATGAAAATATAGGTAACACACCAAAAAGCGGACCTAAATCGATAATTCTGCAAATCGATTAATGTAAACCATAATGTACACCAAATACAAATTTCAGCTACTATTATTGGTGAATTTTCCTAAAATCTTCAAACCCCAAAACGTGGACCGATATTGAAAACGCATGGTAGGGTGGCAAATGTGTATAAAGTCCTCAAAATACAACAATTTAGAGGTTAAAATCGGT
>NW_026877610.1:0-22207 GCF_032173495.1 Musca vetustissima
TGCCTCATGGCGTCCTTGATCGAGTTAACGAGAGCTTTGGGTTCGCAACATTCGGTCTCCAGTTGACGAATCTTGTGGGTCTGGGGCTTAACAATTATTCTTGCCGTCTCTTGGGCAAGAGCAAACGAAACGGTTTCGGCAAATGACGCTTTTGGTGACGCATATGTTGCACATTTAATCTCAGGGTCACGTATGCCATTCACAAAGGTTTCGATTTTCATACGGTCCAGCAATGGGTGATTCTCTCCTGGATACGTCATTAACACCAAACGTTCCACCTCAGCTGCAAAGTCTTGTAAGGTCTCGTTTGCCCTCTGTACTCTTCCCCTTAATTCCATAAGGTAGATGTTTTGTTTATGTTCGCCACCGTACTTACGTTCCAGTGCAGCAATAACATCTTCATAGTTGCTTCTAGAAGCGACAGGAATACTCTGTATAACATCAGCAGCACTGCCCTTCAATGCCAGAAGTAGTGCAACCGCTTTGTCGCTGTCGTTCCACGAATTTCTAGAAGCCACTGTCTCGAACTGTAACTTGAAAACATTGAATGACGTAGAGCCGTCGAATACAGGAGGTTTGATTTTTAGTGTGTTATCAGGAGTTCGCACCGGACCACCTTTAATTTCCAGTTCCGACATTTTCTTTTCCAGATTCATAAACCTGTGGTCGTGGGCCAGAAATTTCTCGTCAACCGACTGCACTTTCTTATCCAACTCTTTTATTTGGACCTCCACGGTTTCCACTCTCCTTCCAATAACTTCTGTAATGTTCTCGAGTTTCTCGTTCATTCTACAGTTCTCTGCCTTGAGTTCATCTAACTTTCTGGAATTCTCTTCGAACATTCGTCTCGTTTTTTCTTCTAACTTTCTGGAATTCTCTTCGCTCCTTCTGGAATTTTCCTCAAACTTTCTGGCATTCTCTTCGAACATTCTTCTCGTGTTTTCTGCTAACATTCTGGAATTCTCTTCGAACATTTTAGCCAGCATTTCTCTTAAATCGTCACCCCTGGCAGCTACTGACGAGACTTCCCCACCGTTGGATTCGCCCATTTCCGATAAATCCACTTCATCCTTACTGTCAAACTCATATGTATCGAAGTTCATACCACGGCGCTCGAACTCATCCAACAGGCGTTTTTGTAGCTCAGCCTTGTTGCCAGTAGAGGACAATTCCAATTTATTTAGCTCCTTCTTCAAGTCTTCCACTCGTAGATCCTTAAACTTCATCGTAGTATTATCGTAATCTCACTTCCGACACCAATTGTTACGTTCTTGGGTTTTACTAAATCCCGTGTAGACGTTGTTTTATTTCCCGATACAATTCGTACCAAATAAAACGCAGGTTCTTTCGGATTACGATTATTACAATGATTTTATTCACACAACTTTACTTTGCACTTTACTTTACTCGACGGTTTCAATTCGCGATCTGATTCACAACTGACTCACTGCCTTTCCATTTCCTCTATTTATATGAGCCTTGCTTGTCGCTACAGAAGTTTCTAGACGATCTGCAACAAACACACATACAAACTTACATTGAGTAAACAATAACAACAACACATATACAGACGAGGGAATAACAAAGAAAGAGGAATAACAACACATATACAGGCGAGGGAATAACAAAGAAAGAGGAATGACGTTTAACAAGAATTGTACGACAATAACAAAAATAGAAAATGAAAGAGGAAATGGAAGGATGTAGAAAAATCTATACAGTAGTAGTTGTTGTGGAGTTATTCAAATAAACTGCGTAGTAGAAATTTACGTTACAATTCAAATTCTTAAATTAACGGAATTCATCTAAAGTAACTTAAATCTAAATTTATATTCGTAACAATATTTTGTGAGTCTAAAATTAAGAAAGTCCATTCAAGTTCCGTGGAACCCCGCGTGATTTTAGTTTTTTACGTGCCGGATTTAATGAGCCCATCCGTGTTCAATTCCGCCCAATAAAACGGCGGATATAGGTACCTTGAATGTGGGAAAAACTGCAAAATTTTATTTTGGAAAATTCGCGTATATTATCGCGTTTTTCTTCAAATTGATTTCACATACATTCATTCTTGTGTTATCATATTCGCGAATCTGTGTGAAAATAGGTCAAAAATATATCGATACGCGAATTATATGCGTATTTTATCCAAAATCGATTGTGGAGGCACATCCGCGGTTCGCTAAATGAAACATTGAAAAATTCATAATTATTGGAAGAGATTGATTCGGTTTATACGAAAACCGCATGCGCAACAATTGATTTCAACGAAAACGCGAACTGCATGCCTTTTAATGTTGATCATTTTCATATACTGTATCTGCAATTTATTTGGTCATTTTTAAAGTCAAAACTCTTAACAGAGGAATCTACCGATATTTTACAATCGACTAAAAGAATTTGTAGAAGAAATCGTCACGTGTTGTAGAAGATCTAGACTAAGCCGTATTATCTTAACCATACAAAAAAATCAAAAATTAAAAAAAAAACATTTTGTGGCAATTCAAAAATTAATTTATTTTATTTTCAGATATTTTCAAGCTTTTATTTGTTTTTCGCGACTATTAAACCGTATTTCAATGTGATTTGAAGAAAACAAATGTGTTTAACCATTTGTGAAGAAATTCGCGAATTACAACAAATAGGAGTTAATTTAATTTATATTTGAAATACAAGATTTAAAACCGCTATAAATTTTGTGCGCAGCATTCGAATTTGTGAACGCGAACAGATTTTGAATCAGCATATTTTCCTTAACCTATGTACCAAAAATCAGGAATGTGCTCGCAAAAAAAATTTTCAAATTTTTTTTAATGGAATTTTGAAAGAATTTTGTAATTTCCCATATATATATATATATATATACATTACAATACATAAAAATCGTCAATATTGAAAAGCTGCAATTCGTCGAAATCAGTTGCTGCGCATGCGGTTTTCATATAAAACGAATCAATCTCTTCCAATAATTATTAATTTTTCGGTGTTTCATTTAGCGGTCTTAGTGTGCCGCTCGGTGCACTTTACTATGCAAAACCCGTAAAAATGCCTAAAAAAGACGCAACGTGCATACGATTTTTATGCGCATCAGATTCCGTAATCTCCAATGAAAATACACAACAGTTAAAAAAAAATTAAAGAATTGGTTAAGAACCGCAGATATGCCACCACAATCAATTTTGGATAAAATACGCATATTATTCGCGTATCGATGTATTTTTGACCTATTTTCACACAGATTCGCGAATGTGATAATACAATCATGGATGTAGGTAAAATCAATTCGAAGAAAAACGCGATAATATACGCGAATTAGACAAAATAAGTTTTTGCAGTTTTTCCTACTTTCAAGGTACATATATTCGCCGTTTTATTGGGCGGAATTGAACATGACTGGGCTCATTAGATCCGGCACGTAAAAAAACTTAAATCACGCGGAGTTCCGCGCCATTTGAGTGGATTTTCTTAAAAATTGTCGCACCAAATTTTCGTCTTTGGAATGCAATTGCAAAGAAGGTACGGTGAGCACATTCATGAGTTATACACCAAACGAGTTCTATAATCTTATAAATAGTTTAGTCCATTATCTGGATGCGCGTCCTGACTTCAAAATGTCAGCATCCGTTTTAGGTGGATGCAGTGATTATATCGAAAAATCATACATTAGAACCATATTGTCCATGGGGTATTCTGCAACTTATTCCCTGATCACACGTGCGTGCGTTGTGTAGTTTAACAACAAATCAGGAAGGAACACAAAACAAATCTTTGGCTTCAACACATTTTCACCCATTTTTTTAACTTAACAACCATAACAGCTTCTACCAAACTTATTACCAATATTTTTTAATTGACAAGAACGCTTCATTTTATAAAAATTTATTTAAATTATATACAATATGTTTATATTTCGCGAGTTATAAACTTGCCAACCTCAGTTTCAAGGAAATTAAAAGATTTTTGTAATTTCCCATATACTTTCAATTGGATATATAAATACACATTCAATTGCAACTGGATTTATAAAGAGCAATGGGTCTGTATTGAGACCGAAGATCTTCTGAAATTACCTGGTGATCACAGATCTGCAAAGAGGACATAGGTGTACATAGAAACCACAGGTCTGTGTATTATCATGTGGTATGTATCGTAACCACAGGCCTTTATAAAGAAAAATTGGCCTGTGCAGAGACCGATTGAAAGTCTCTATGGTCATTACAGGTTCCTGTGGCCTTTTTGCAGATCTGTGGTCTCTATACACTTCCAAATGATCTTTTTAAATGCCAATTGACCTTTATACAGATCACCGGTCTCAATAGACACCAATTGGTCATTATAAATGCAGATGCAAGAGAAAGTGTCTTATCAAAAGTAGCCAAAATGGCTACGGGTGGATTCCATTGGCATATCTCACAAGTCCAAATAATACCATGTATACTACAATTTTTGTCCAGGAAACTTTAGTTATACATATATTTAGATATTACGGATATATGGTTTTAGCATTAAAACAAAATATTGTATTTTTTAATCAGAAAAACTAAACTAGCGGGCTGCAAATAAACTCAACTCTAACAATCTCCGTAAAACTTCTTCAAATATTGAGAACGTTCAGCATCATCAGCAAATTGGATTTCGCCCATATTTGCCATTTTAGTTAGGAAATCCTTGGCCTCTTTTTCCAATTTATCTTTATCAATGCCACTGAGTATATCCGTGATATATATGTCATAGGGTGTGTATTGTGTTTTCTCTGCTTCAAAACACATTCACAGTAATGGCGTGATAATTTATATTTAAAAACAATAATGAATGTCTTTCAAAGTGGTTGGTTTAACGTGAAAAAATATTCTTATACAAATTCTTGTTTTCACGGCAACGAGGATTAACACACATGGGGCAGCGGATAAGAAATTTTGGATTTACCTTATCACCGTTCTTCAGGTGATCAGCCACAATGGTACTTAAGGCTTTGATAAACAACCAATGGTCTGTTTCATCAGCAACGGATTGCTGTCCCATCGGTCAATGACACTCCACTTAATGTTTGAGGGTAGGTTGTTGTTTTTATAATATTGATAAATGGAATTAAAACTGGAACCGGATGTGGCACAGCTATACTGTGGATATTGTGAAAATAAAACCAAATGTTCTGGACCATCCGACTCTATCTGCCGAAATCCAACGTAATGTTTATGTGGTGCCGTCTCGGGTGATATGTAATCCGATTCCTTGCACTTTAATTCTCCCTGCAGCTCGGTCCATTTCAATATCGGAAACCGCCACCAATTTCTTTTGTACTTCCGGTGTACGTCGCTGTGCAATCCATGGTCCCAATTTACTCTGTACCGGTAATTGGATCATATCACGATCGGTCATGATACGTAACAGATAATCATGAACCTGATCGGTGGTTTGAGGACCACCCATGTTCAACATTAGCACAGCTGTCTTGGCTTTTACATCATTTCTAGCGGTCGTACTGAAGCTGATCCACTTTGTGAAAATCTTTGAAAGCCCGGCAAATTGTTTTCCTCCACTAGCCAATAAATTTTTTTCTAATGTGTGCATAATTGCTCGCTACGAAATCCCCAATTTCATTGATATGTTCGGTCTCGCGTGGTAAATTTTTTTCTTTATATTTTGTAATTACATTCATAAACTTTACATTCAAATCATTTGATTTTTCCAAGCAGTTTCCTCTAGTCTATATATATATATATATATTGTTACGAATATAACTTTAGTCTATTCGAATAACTTCACAACAACAACTACTGTATAGATTTTTCTACATCCTTCCATTTCCTCTTTCATTGTCTATTTTGTTGTTGACGTACAATCCTCTTTCTTTGTTACCCCCTCGCCTGTATATGTGTTGTTGTTATTGTTCACTCAATGTAAGTTTGTATGTGTTTGTTGTATTGGTAGATTGTTCTGATGCTACCAGATTGTTCGTAATCTAGATGTTACCAGATCGTCTAGAAACTTCTGTAGTTAGTCAGTTGTGAATCAGATCACGAATTGAAACAGTCAAGTAACGTAAAGCTGTAAAGTAACATAAAGTAAAATCATTGTAATACTCGTAATCAGAAAGAACCCGCGTTTTATTTAGTACGAACTGTATTGGGAAATAAAACAACGTCTACACGGGATTAAGTAAAATCCAAGAACGTAACAATATATATAAATTACATGTATGTTCGTGATCGCTAAACTCAAAAACTACTGCACCGATTTAGACCAAATTGTATGTACATGCTCTATGCGGCGTGAGTAGTGTTTTTGTGTTTAATTTTAAGTTCGTCCGACAGATGCCGCGATATATAGCTTCATTGTGTTTTGCCCGATTAAAGATGGTGCTTAATCGACGTATGCCGACGTTAAGTGTTCCTACACAGACTCATATATAACCTCTTTTAGAAAAGCGCGTGGGAGTCAAAAAAAAAAAATAATAATAAATAACTTATCAAAAATGATGTAAAAATGTATATAAACTCATCAATTGAGAACGGCGGCACCGATTTGTATCCAAATTTCATTCAGTTGTCTGTAATTGTCTGTAAGAATGCAGGGAATGCTTTTATGAAAGAACATTTTGAGAAAATCCGCGAAAATCTTCCAAAACATATTTTGAAGGAACGGCTGGACCGATTTGGCTATCATTATATGGGATAATATATATATATATATATATATATATATATAAAGTGATACTATACAGACAATTTACAGAGAAGTTCCTTATCCTACACGAAATACCGAATTAAAGGTAATTTATACGGAATTTGTTACTACTCTCAAAGTACATAAAATCGTACTATGCCAAAATATGGACCAAATAAAAACACACAACAAGGATTAGACAGTTGTTTACATTATAAAATCTACATATGGCATATATCCCACACAATATCAGAATCATTGGCTGATACTTGAAAGTATTCTAAATAGGAAATAAAACCAGCTTTATTTGTGAAAAATGCCAATACATATGATATACCAAAATGCCAATTACAAATACCTCAACAATTTAGCTAACTATGGAAAGTATTATTGAACATTTTATTATATTTGAGAAGTATATATATATATATAAATTTGAATCATACATGGACAATTGCGCATTAGATGCTCTAGGTGTCTAACTTATATGTGCCGTTATGGTTTCTCAAATATATTTTTCATGATATAAAAAATGTTTCCATTGAGAACGACTGCACAAATTTGACTCACATTTTCCTACGAATGTTTTTAATTGCAGTGGGAAGAGTTTAAAATAAAGAAAATTTTAAGAAAAATATAAAAAGTCGGAGATTGGAGTAATTGAACACAACAAACCTTTTATAGAACTTATGAATCGTGTGTGATCAAAATAGAAATATTAATTATCTCTTGAGATAAGAGTACTTAGATCAAAACTTGACCTTCTCCTGAAAAATGTTTGGTGGAATAAGTTCGATCAATTGATAAACTGAAATACCACACTTACTGACATAATTGAATATTAAACAATAACTATATTACTTAATATACTGGAGTATCATTAAATTAAGGTTTACCGTCATGTGTAAAATATAATGCATATTTGTTTGATTGTGAAAATTTGACGTACATTTTTTGTAAATAGTTTCCGAAATGTATTTTCGATGAATTCGTTAATTTTTACCAACCCTATATTGATGCAATTCTGATAGAGCAAAACAGCGTTTGCCGGGTCTGCTAGTATATATATATATATATATATAAATGGAACACAAAAAATGTATACTTTCTTTCTGTTGTCGGTAATTACAGAGGGAAGGTTTTTATGAAAGAAAATTTTGAGAAAAATCCGCGAAAATCTTGCAAACATTATTTTAAAGAAGCGGCTGTACCGATTGACTTAATGTTTCTGTTAGCAGTCTGTAATTGGAATGGAAAGGTTTTAATGAAAGAACATTTGCAAAGTATATTTTCAAAGATATTAGCATTTCCACACTTTTTATATCGAACTTTTATGGTTTCATCTCTTTGTAGTTCGTTTTCGACATATTTTAGGCGAAAATGCCCAGCGTATATCTTTAAGTAATTGTCAATTATGGAAAATTCTCGATTGCCATTGCCTTGAAAAAAACTATTTCAATAAAATCAAGATTTATTTAGTTTGAAAAGGTATGTTACGTTATGTGAAGAAGTAGTATGTATATTTTGTGGAATTTTTCTCAAATAAAACACAGTAAGACATGGTAAAGTAAAGATTAAGCGGTTCGATTATATGGAGCCTATACCAAAAACTATACCGGCAATTATGAGGGAAGTTTCTTACCCTATGGGGAATATCGAATTAAAGCCAATAAAATGTATATTTTGTTACTACTTTCCAAGTACTTTAGGATAAGGATGCCTAAAAACGCACAATAATGGAACAAATTGTTTTGAACTTATAAATACAACACATATCCTATGTGATATCTTGGCCTCTGACCGAAACTTGATCGTGTCCTTAATAGGAAACAACACCAGGAATATTTTGGAGAAAATTGCCAAAATATTCAATACAGTTCAATGATGGCAGTAATTCGCTATATACGATTACAAATACGTCAAGAAAACACGAAGGTATTATTGAACATTTTGACGATTCAAAGGACTTATAAAGTAATATTTACAATTCCGCAATTTTTGTATCGAGCTTTAATGCTGTTGAATTGCTGTTTTTTAGATCATAACTTCCAATTTCATAAAATATGTGTATGTTCTAATACTAATAATTCGATCATTATAGTAATTATAGCATTATTAGTATTCCCGTCAGATATTTGAAGTTTTGTCTTACTTTCTTTAGAGCCCAAGCTGTTGGATATGAATTTTCCTATTTGTCAAAAAGTGTATTATTTTTTGGACAATCTTTATTTTTTTGGTCGACAACTTGAAATTTGGATGTGGACCTATGTAAACTTAACAACTTATTCAAATGTTAAATTTAAATCAAGTTGTTAAAAAATGTGAGGATATAACATGATCTTCTATTAAAAAAACATTTGATGAAATATGTTCTAACAAATTATAAACTGTTATGTGTTTGGGCCTGCATTGGGGTACCAGTTAATACTTTTTATTGACATAAACTTAGTGGCAAATGTTTTTACCAACCTTATATTGATGCAATGTTGATAAAGCAAAACAACGTTTGCCGGGTCAGCTAGTTTTTATATAAATTTCATAATCATTCAAATATTCTTCATATTCATCTCTGTATTTTTCAATAACAGTTTTCGCAATAGGCCCAGTGGCTTCTGCGATATGTTGGATAACATTTTTAGCGGATTCAAGGTTCTCTAGGGCAGTGCTGCGCCCAAATGTTAGCTAGGAAGTATTTAAAATTTAACAAGTATTTTACTGAAGACGTGAAAAATAATTTACCTGGCTAAGCGCAAAGATTGATAATCCCAGTAGAAAATACTCTCTTGCGTGACAATTTCGTTAACGAAACGTTGACGAAATTTATGGAATTGTCATTCATGACTAAAATCATGATATGTCGTCGAAAATGTCGTTCTTCTCGAAATATAAAAACAAAACAAAAATAGTCTGAATCGAGTGTACTATGAAATATTGACAGAAACACATAGAAAATTCTTTCTGAAAAAATATATAAGAAATTTGAGATAAAGAAGACGTGTTTTCTTGGTTAAAATAGGTAAGTTTATTTATATCATTATTTAAATGCATTGTTGCATTAGGATGGGACAAATAAATGGCAATTGTAATATCTAAAATATGATTCATATTCCAGTGCATTTTAATTTTGTTGTTTCTTTACAGATGATGTTAAAATGGAGATAATCAATTTTCTTGGTTAAAATAGGTAAGTTTATTTATATCATTATTTAAATGCATTGTTGCATTAGGATGGGGCAAATAAATGGCAATTGTAATATCTAAAATATGATTCATATTCCAGTGCATTTTAATTTTGTTGTTTCTTTACAGATGATGTTAAAATGGAGATAATCAACTTCTCAGGCAATGTGCTTATTTATATTATATGAATATAAGGTATGTAAATATAAGGTATGTTTTTGTAATATAATAAATTTCATGCTATAAAAAATATAAATGAAAAATATGTATATATGTATATTTTTATTTGAATTTTAAATGGGGTATGATTGACGACAATATTGATGACCATAGGTATACAGTCATCAACGAATGTGTAAACGACAGGAAGTGAATCTGTCGTTAACGAAAAGTAGGGAGATTAGTTGCCGAAGTTGTCGTCAACGACAACTTCGCTTACCCTGTCGCCCAAGTTGTCGTGCATGAATACTGCGACACTGGTGTGAACATTTCGTCAACGATTTCACATTGTTGTCTGCAAAGTGTCTTCAAGGAATTGCCATTGTCTTACACGATTCGTTAATGTTGTCTGCAAGACACTTTCTACTGGGATGCTATGAACAACAATTTAATTTTTCTACTTCGAATGTTTAAGACAGATGATGCACAAAATACCGATTTGACATCAAATCATGTGGCTGTATTTATACTCAAATAGAAAATGATTTCATATGGATTGCATAGATTTAATTTTTATCTCTTCGTTAGTGACTCGAAGTGACCATGACTTTTTTGGTCCACTTCATGTCGTGCGACTTCTAGAACAAAATTTGTCCGTCCGTAATTAGACGACGAAAGTTGAAATTGAACTAAAATGTTGGTGCGCATTCCTCTCTATCTCTTGATCCAAAACGCCAAACATATATATGAGAGTTAGGTTAGGTTCAAAAGAGGTTTAAATAATACCACCACATGCCCAACATTGGAAGGACATACACATAAGCCAATTGAGGCCTGTTGTGCGCTCTAGAGATGTCAATCATCGAGCAAAATATGTATAACATCTACATATAAATAGATGTATTTGAGCGTGGCATCGACCATTTGGTTGTTGCAATACTATGCGCTATCCAAAATTTATCTCGACACAAAATCCAATAGTCGTTATTCTAGGTTCGTTTTGGTACATTGTGCACTAATTCGTCCTTAGCAACACACTTTAGTTATTTGGAACATCATTTTGATGAAATCGGATGAAAATTATATATGGGAGCTATATCTAAATCTGAACCGATTCCAACAAAACTACGCATACATAAATCTGGACCTTATTCAGTACGATGTGCAAAAGTTTGTTCCAATCAGCCTTTGACTCTTTAGAGTTCAATTTACATAAAATCGGACGAAACTATATATGGGAGTTATATCTAAATCAGTGCTGTCCACACTAATACATTCAAATTTTGTGATTGTATATGTTTGAAATACAAAACATTCAAAACTTCTGTTTCTATGCCACATACTGTGAGAAATTTCGTAAAAATATTTTTTTCAAAGGAATGAATGACAATTTTGAAAATATTTTTTATTTTCATATATCAATCCGTGGTATAATAATAGAAGGTAACAGCAAGTGTTGTTGTACAACAAACGATACAACAACCACATGGAAATTTATTTTTGTAAGTTATACTAGTGTCAACGTCATTTGACAGAAAAATGTAAACAAACAAACAAATTAGGTCCGGTAGTACAAAATGAAAAAAATTGCTGTTGCAAACATGAATTTACTGTGAAAAAAAATCATTTCGGCCCCCACCTGCGCACTTCCCTGGCCCAAGGGACCTATTGTGCGCACACCTGATCTAGATCTAATTCAGTGCTCTGTGCAAAATGTTGTCTCAATCGGACCAATATTGGGAGTTTGGTGCTCAATTTACATAAAATCGGACGAAACTATATATGGGAGCTATATCTTAATCTGAATCGATTCTAACAAAACATCGCATACATCAATCTGGATTTATTTCAGTACTCTGTGCAAAATTGTATATCAATCGAAAACACAATTTATTATTGGATACCCAGGGTTTTACCAACGTAGACGCGTGCTTGGGCTCATTGTTTTGTTTAAACACCCATGAAAGGGGCATTTCCCAAGATGCATATGGTCATATTACTCCAGAGTAAATATGTTGATAATCTTCTGACCTTATAATACCATTGATTTTATGAATCAGATCAATTCCTTGTTCGGAAAACCACCCCCATATCATAATGTTGCCTCCACCATGTCTTACAGAACCTTTTGTATATTTTGGGTTGAGACTTCCGCCTTATGGTCCGTATGTCATGCGTATGACGCCTGAATCCGAACTGTGCAAATTAAGTTTCATTCAACAAAAAACAGAACACATTTCCACATCCGAATTCTATGGCCCTATCACTTTCTATAATCGACAATTTGTTTCTTAATATGCTCATTATATTTATTCGACCTTTACAGAAGTATAGAACATTGATAATTTTGTTACGAAATTATGGAACCAACTCAATAAAATTGCTTTGGATTGGCGGTAGCTGATGGAGTGTAGGATAGGTGTAGCAAAGGGTTTTTGGAAATTCGAACTATAACCGAAAAATACTAAAATGTACTTAATTTGGTACAAATTCGTAACATGTGAATGGATAGAGGTAAAAACTTGAGTCTAGAGGTAAAAACTAGAGTCTATTTAAGGATATGGTTTTGAAAGCGTGTACTCATGTGTACGACAAGTACTATATGGTACTATATTTGGTACAAATTTAATCTATACTAATCTATACTAAAAAAAAGTGTAAAGTGACTGACTGACTGATTTAACGATTCATCAACGCCCAGACGAAACGGCTGAAGCTAGAACATTGAAATTTTGGGTGAGTGTCACTCTTGGTCCAAGAGTTAAAGGTAAGGCTGGGTTTTTGGAAATGCATACTAGAACCGTACGAAAAGAACTAAAAAGTACTAAATATGGTATCATTTATGTTTGGCAAACCAGTAGAGCTAGAAATCTGAAATTTGGATTAAGGGTCACTGATGGAGTGTAGAATATATGTAGCACAGAACTTTTTGGAAATTCAAATTATAAGTATCGGAAAAGTGCTGAAATCTACTAAATTTGGTACAATTTCGTAGCATGTGAATGGATTGAGCTAAAAAAATTAAGGTTGAGAATTAAGGTCGATATGAGGAGAGTTTTGGTACATATGTACTCATAAGTACGAGAAGTACTATATGGTACTATATTTGGTACAAATTTGATTTAGAGGTACAAATCGAGCTGGAATCCTGGAATTTAAAATTAAAACCAGTGAGCGGAGCAGTATAGTCGGACGGGGCCGACCATATGATACCCTACACAACTTCCACGAAAATATAACATTCTGTGGTTCTATATTCTGAGCTTGGGCAATATTTCGCGATATTTGCACCCTCTTGACAGTCTAGAGGTCAACAAATATTACTAATATTCAGTACAGCCCTTCTAATTACTTGTGCAGATTGCCTTCACCGTGGGTTGTTTTGCGACGTTCAGCTTTCAATTGTGGCTATAGATCGACTTGAAAAACACAAAAAATTAAGTTTTCGGTCCACATCATCCCAAAATTATTATCTGATTATCATCGAAAATTATAGACGTTGTCCTTGACCATACCTGGATCCTCATGGAAAATTTCAAAGCGATCAGCGCTATATTTCCGCCCTCTAGTGTGGTAATGGGTTACTGTTGTGGAAATATTATTTGAAATTAAATATAAATTCATTGTATTATTATTTTTTAATATATTTATAAAAATCAATTAATCATGTACTTATAATATTAATCAACGGTGTAACAAGTAGAAAAAAAGAATAAGTGTTACTTGCTCAGTTGTCCGGACTGCGTTACGTCGCTGCCGCAGCCGCAGCCGCGGCATCTTGACTGCACTCAACAACGAGGGGTCATAAAATAATTTTTTGTTTCTGCTCTGTTAACATAGTGTGTCACTACTATGAAACTTATTAAAAATAAACACATCAAGAATTGAGGCTCAGGTGTTTCTGGTAAATCAGCACAGCATTCAAACTCAATAATTCTTTGAGTTAAAATAGTTTGGGTTCTACACTTTTGCGCTGATACTTTTTCAGTCTCTTCTGTTTTAACTCCAGGCCGAATAACATCGCAGCAGCAAGTATTCTTTTCTTCTACTTCCAGCAAATTCATTTTTCTGAACATATGCAAATACAATTGGCATTTGCATTAATCAATAAATTTCTGGAAATATTCTTTTAACGTGAATTTATTAAAGTCTTTAAAATTCTCGATCTAACTTTTCTAAAATCGAGTAATTTCTTAACAGTTACTAAATAATATCTTAATACGTAAGCACCTGTAAATATTAAATTTCGCGACGTTCGGGCCATAATTGCGGCCTCTGGAGCGACCAGAAAAACGGACAAAAATTAAGTATTTGGTCCATTTCATCCCCTAAATATAATCCGATCTTTACCAAAAACAATAGGGGTCTTCATTGGCCAGAACCCATCCTACATGCAAAATTTCGTGGAGATTGGTCAATAACTGTGGCCTGTATCGTGTTTACAAATTATAATGGACAGACGGACGGACCCACATGTCTAGATATGACGATCGGTATACTTAAAGCTGGGTCTAGGACCAATATTTCGCGGCGTTACAAACTTTTGGGGCTGCACAAATTATTATAATAATTACAGTCGGAGTGTAGGATTGGGATATGAACGTAGTTTTGGAAATTTGTTACTTATGTGTACGAAAAGTACTAAATCGTACTATAATCGGTACAGTTTGGATTTGGGTGATCCTATAGAGCGAGAACAATGAAATTTGGAGTCAAGATCATAATAAACTTATGGGTACTAAATGGTACTAAATTTGAATTTTAGGTGAACCAATAATGCTAGAATCATGAAATTTAGAGCCAGGATCACTGTTGAGGTGTAAGATTGAGATATGTAGGAAGTTTTAGAAATTTGTACTAATGTGTACTAAATTTGATACAATTTGGGGTAAGTAAGAGGTTTTTGGAAATTCATACTACTGTGTACTAAATTTGGTACAATTTGAATTGTGGGTAAACCTATAGAGTTGGAATCCTGAAACTTGGATTTAAAATCACTGTCGAGGTGTAGGTTTGGGTTAAGTAGGAAGTTTTGAAAATTCTACTACTAAATTCGGTACAATTTCAATTGTGGGTGAATTAATAGAGTTGGAATCCCGAAATTTGAGCTATAATACCCTGACAACATAGTTGTGTAGGGTGTAATTACCGGCGGAGTGTAGGATTGGGATATGAACGTAGTTTTGGAAATTTGTTACTTATGTGTACGAAAAGTACTAAATCGTACTATAATCGGTACAGTTTGGATTTGGGTGATCCTATAGAGCGGGAACAATGAAATTTGGAGTCAAGATCATAATAAACTTATCGGTACTAAATGGTACTAAATTTGAATTTTAGGTGAACCAATAAAGCTAGAATCATGAAATTTAGAGCCAGGATCACTGTTGAGGTGTAAGATTGAGATATGTAGGAAGTTTTAGAAATTTGTACTTATGTGTACTAAATTTGATACAATTTGAATTGTGAGTGAACCGATAGAGTTGGAAACCTGAAACTTGGATTTGGGATTACTGTGGGGGTGTAGGGTAGGGTTATGTAGGAAGTTTTAGAAATTTTTACTATGTGTACTAAATTTGGTACAATTTAAATTGTGGGTGAAGCGATAGAGTTGGAATCCTGAAACTTGGAAGGTTTGGAAATTGGTACTACTATGTACTAAATTTAGTACAATTTGAATCGTCGGTGAACCGATAGAGTTGGAATCCTAAAATTTGAATTTAGTATCATTGTGGGGGTGTAGAATTGGGGTATGTAGGAAGTTTTGGAAATTGGTACTACTGTGTACTAAATTTGGTACAATTTGAATTGTGGGTAAACCGATAGAGTTGGAATCCTCGAATTTTGATTTAGGATCACTGTGGAGGTGTAGAATTAGGGTATGTAGGAAGATTTGGAAGTTCGTACTACTGTGTACTAAATTTGGTTCAATTTTAATTGTGAGTGAAACGATATAGTTGTAATCCTGAAACTTGGATTTATGATCACTATGGGGTGTAGGTTTGTGGTAAGAAGGAGGTTTTAAAAATTCGTACTACTGTGTGCTAAATTTGGTACAATTTAAATTGTGGGTAAACCGATAGAGTTGGAATCCTGAAACTTGGATTTAGGATCAGTGTTTGGAAATTGGTACTACTGTGTTCTAAATTTGGTACAATTTGAATTGTGAGTGAACTGATAGAGTTTGAATCCTGAAAAATGGATTTAGGATCACTGTGGGGTGTTGGTTTGGGTTATGTTGGAAGTTTTTGAAATTCGTACTACTGTGTACTACATTTGGTTCAATTTGAATTGTGGCTGAACAGGTAGAGTTTGAATTCTGAAACTTAGATTTAGGATCACTGTGGGGTGTTGGTTTGGGTTAAGTAGGAAAATTTGGTACTAAATTTGGTGCAATTTGGATTTGGGTCAACCGATAAAGTTGGAATCCTGAAACTTCGATTTAGGATCACTGTGGGGGTGTAGGATTGAGGTATGTAGGAAGTTTTGGAAATTGGTACGACTAAATTTGGTAGAATTTGAATTATGGGTGAACCAGTAGTGGGTGGGTGAATTTTTGGCACTACTGTGTGCAAAATTTGGTATAATTTGAATTGTGGGTGGACCGATAGAATTGGAATCTTGAAACTTATATTTCGGATCACTGTGGTGGTGTAGGTTTTGGGGTAAGTAAGAGGTTTTTGGAAATTCATACTACTGTGTACTAAATTTGGTACAATTTGTATTGTGGGTAAACCTATAGAGTTGGAATCCTGAAACTTGGATTTAAAATCACTGTCGGGGTATAGGTTTGGGTTAAGTAGGAAGTTTTGAAAATTCTACTACTAAATTCGGTACAATTTCAATTGTGGTGAATTAATAGAGTTGGAATCCCGAAATTTGAATTTGGAATCATTGGTTGAGGAGGGTACTTATGGAAATAATGTGTGAACCTTTAAAGCTGGAATCATGAAATTTAGTACTAAATGGTACTCAAATTTAATTTATGGTCGATATTAATGTGTGGATTGTTTTTTCAGACATATGCAGTTTTATCTAAAAATAAAATAATCAATTTTAATCAATAATCAAAAAATCAATTTTAAATAGATACTTTGGTTTATGTTGCATTTAATCCGAATGAATCGCTCGCTTGACACAAACAGCTGATTTGCAAAAAGATGGTACAAGATAGGGTTACCAAATGGTCCCCTTAAATCAATCAACAAATTAATGATATTGAAGAGTCTTTCATACATATATTTTATGTTGCGAATAATAAACTATTAAAAAATAATAATACATTTTTCGTTAGAATTTACGAAATTAATAAAAAATAACAGAAACAATGTTAAAATCGAATACAGTTTATATTGTATGGCAACACCATTTCAGCAAAGTACCATTTTGTCGCAGTTCGAAAATTTCAATTCACGTGAGGTGCAGAACAGGAGGTAACTTCTGAGGTGAAGTGTATGTGTGAAGTGAAACGAACACGCCGTAAGTTCCAGAACATACCCGTATATATTTAAAAATAGCCCGATTGAAAAACGTACCCAAAATATCTAATAATGGGGGCAACTCCTAAACTTGGACCAATATTAATATTTTTTGGTAGGGAGATTTTGTAGCCAATTACTTACTTACTTAGCTGGCTTGTTACAGAACGGTTGTTCCATAAACCGAGCTTAAAGAAAACTGCCAAGCACGTCAATCTTGTGCGCATCTCCTCCAATTGGAAAGACCACTTTCCAAGGTATTGTTTTCTACTTGGTCTTTCCATCTAATTCGTGGCCTTCTCCTTCTACGGGAACCATCAGTAGGCTCGCTTTTATATGCCTTTTGAGCAGGGGCATTCTCATTCATTCGCACAACATGGCCTAGCCACCTCCCTGCAGCTCAATACGACTGACTATGTCGATGTCCGCGTATAAATTGTAAAGCTCGTGGTTCATTCAATGCCGATATTCACCGTCCACTCGTAGATCTTTCTGAGAATTCTTCTTTCAAACACCCCAAGAGCTTCCTCATATGCTTGCGCAAGTGCCCATGCTTCAGATCTATATAACAGCACGGGTAGTATCAGCGTCTTGTAAAGTGTGAGTTTGGCCTGGCGGGAGGTGGCCTTGTTTCTAAACAGCTTACTTAGACCATAGCATCTGTTGGCCAACACTTCTCCTTCTCCTAATTTCAAAACTGATGTCATTATTTTATTTATGGAAGTACCAAGGTATATAAAATCTTTAACTACCTCGAAGCTGTAGTTCCCATGTTCCACAGTTGGTCCGAGTCTACTGGACGTCTTGCGTGTTGATACCATCTGCTTTGTCTTCTCGCCGTTTACTACCAGACCTACTTTGGCAGACTTCTTGTTAATTTGTTCAAAGGTGGCTGTTACCGCTCGCAATGTTCGACCCATTATATCGATGTCATCGGCGTAGGCGAGTAACTTGTGTTGTTTGGTGTACAGAGTGCCATTTCTGTTCACCTTTGCGTCTCGTATGTCCACAAATATAAGATTACAGCCAATTCGTTTGAAAAACGTGCCCAAATCTACCAAAACTTCGAATATTGGGGATAACGTTATATGGGCGGTACCCTAAAAAGTACAACAATATTGATAATTTTTTGTTGGAAGGTGTGCTACCCCATAAGTACCTAAAATACCAAACTGCAATTCGACTGAAAATCATGTCCAAAATCCTCAATATAAAAAGTGGACCCTTTACATGATGATAAGCCAGTGACATGTGATGAATTGGACGTAGCGCCTTTACTCATCAACACAAAACAACAATAACAAATGAGATAACTGTATTTGTATTTCTAAGATCGGTGTATTTTGCCTTATTATAGATAACTGTATCAATATCTCAATTTGTAGAAAAATGCACTTGTGTGCCTTTCAAGTTAAGCCAGCGATATGAGCTTTGGCAAAGAGTACAGGATACATGAAACAAAATCCCAGTTGTATCACAAAATTTGGTGAAGAGTGTGCCAAAGCGCGTTCAATGTTTAACAAGTGAAAAAAGCTTTAAAGCTTGGTCGGGACGAACTTTGAATACTCTTCACCATAGGTATATAGACAGGTTCTTGAAATGAAAATATAGGGAACATACCAAAAAGTGGACCTATACCGACAATTCTACAAACCGATTTATGTAAACCATTAAGTACACCAAAAACAAAACAATGGTACCGATATTGATACCGCATGGTATGTTCCTCAATCGAGATATATGCGGCTATGCCTAAAGGGCGACCGACCAATATTGATTAAATAGTGTAGATATTAGCGAATATTTGGGGTTATCTTTATGTGAGGGCTATGCCTGATTAATGACCGTTATACCTAAACCCAATATTTTAGTTTTGTAACTCAATACTTTACTTCGGGAGGGGAATATGGGGAAGCTGCCTAAATGCTGGCCGATATATTTCATTATCGTCAAGTTCGAGTTCTTTACCACGATATCCTTAGAAGGAGGTACGATTAGAATTACACACTTTGTAGGGTAAAAAATTACAATTTCGAGTAACGACTATTCCCATTCTATGGTAGAATACGCCTATATTGGGACCACCCCAACACACGGAACAAATCATTTAACTATATAATAAATGGGGACTGCCCCTAAAATGGGTCGAATATTAATAATTTTTGGGAGGGAGATTTGTTACCATATCCAATTACAAAATAACAAATTACAACGAATTCGGTTGAAAACGCGCTCAAGAACCCCAAATTACCGAAAATTTGGGGGTACCCTTATATAGGAGCTATGCCTAAACGTGCACGATACAAGTATATCCCAAAATAGTAAAAGTCGCTAAATATTTTCATTTTTTGGACAATAAGTGTAAAAGTATTCCAATGGAGTTTCTTTCAGATTCAATTATATTCTTGAAGTATTTGACACCCAATGATAACCATTTTATAGTCCATTCGGTTAATAACGCGCTCATAATATCGTATAATTATCTCCTATCATATCGTTTGATAGGATAGGAGATTTGTTATCCTATGAAAATGTTACATACTAAATTATAATGCCTTTGAAGAATTCCCAAAATAACGAATAGTGGGAGATACAGCTATATGGGGCTATCCTAAAAAGTGGATATTTGTTTGTGTTGGACCCATATCAATTCAATTTTCGCGAAATTTCAAAGTAATACATTCTATGGTGGAGGGTATAAACACATGTACATTTATGTGACTGCATCTCCGAAACTCGGTCCAAATAGCTTAAAAATCAGTAACGTTACATGGGGGCTTTCCCGATAAAATTTAAATGGTGGCTATATGTAGTAGTAGACCGATATTAATGAGGGAACTTTGATAATTCAAATTCAAAAATTTTAGAAGCCTTGGAGTAAAAACATGTAAAAAAGCACTGAGGGTGGTGCTTAGGTTTTGGCCGATATTATATATTTCTAATAACGAGGAATTATAAATCTGCCAACCTAAATATCCCCTTCATGTTCTATATCCTTCCTAGAATGTTTTTTATATGTTTCCAACGGATTATGATGATAAGCTAGCTGCTAGAAGAAAACACCCACAGTATTGAATCGATGTAGGAAATCGTATTTCTAAAGTAATATTTATATTTTGAAATTTAGAAAATTAATAAAAAAAACAATAAGGAAAGTAGTAAAGTGGGACTGGGCCGACTATATACAACACTTTGCGTATATTGTACATATGTTTCCTTACAATTGCATATCAATGTGCACTCGAAGGAACATACTCATGCGTTTCTGCAATCTATGCTAAATTTAATCGTCTGCATACCATGGGACAAACTTGTGGAGAACGGTACGTCGCGCTGTTAAAAATATAATCACAATCAGACATTCGTTCGAAATACATGTGGAGGCTATGGCTGCATCTGCACCAATTTCAACAAAATGCAATAACGTCATTCAAATCTAAATTTCATACGTTGTGCAAAATAAGAGTTTGGTGCACCATTTACGTAAAAACGGACGAATATATATATGTATATGTGGGAGCTATATCGAAATATGACTCGATTTTCCCGAAACGTAACACACAACATTCTAGACGCTATTCAGTACACTGTACCAAATTTCGTACAAAACGAAGGATATATACGGACGTTGTTGCATTAAATCGGACGAAACTGTATATGGGAGCTATATCTATATCTAACTCGTTCTAGACTCAGTTCAGCACGCTATGTCACATTTCGTGCAAATCCAAGGATATAAAGGAACTTTGGTGCACTATTTACATAAAATCGGACGAAAATATATATGGGAGTTATTTCTAAATCTGAACCGATTTTCAGGAAACTTAACACACACCATTTTAGACTTAATTTAGTACGCTATACCAAATTTCGTGCAAATCGAAAGATACGTAGGGACTTTGGTACAACATTTACATTAAATCGGACGAAAATATATATCGGAACCAGGGACGTACGCAGGGGGGCGGCCCGGGGGGCCCGGGCCCCCCCCGAAATGACAAATTTTCACGGTAAATTTATGTTTGCAACAGCGATTTTTTTCATTTTGTACTACCGGGCCCCCCCCGAAATGAAATCCTGTGTACGTTGCTGATCGGAACTATATCAAAATCTGAACCGATTTTCCCAATTTCAATAGGGTTCGTCCTTGGGCCAAATAAGTGAGCTGTGCCAAATTTCATCCAAATCGGATCATAAATGGGACTTGTACTTTCTTTACAATTTAACATGGACAGACGGACGGACGGAACCATGTGTCTATCTCGTTTCCTTTTTCCTGTTACAAACATATACACAAAGACATAATACCCTGTACCACAGTGTGGTGAAGGGTATAAAAAAGGAGGTTCTCTCACAAAGTTGATGTCATTGCCCAAACATATTGGCATCTACGTAAAAATCAACAATCTTCTGTTGATAATATTGAAATGATTTTTCGTTTAGTATTTCGCTTTCGTTTCAAAATAATATCTGTATGGCTTATCAAACATTTATTGATCAAATCATTATTGTCGAGGTCAGTATTTAAATGTCCAATGCGTGGATTCATACATACTTATATGTACAGTTACTTACGAAAACAAATACATATTATAAAATTTATAGCATTTTATAGAATACTAGCTGGACCCGTGGCGCTTCGCTGCCCCTACTAAAGTGATTACCATAGGAAAACTATTTGTATGCAGTTTAATAGCTAATATTTATAAATATGCACTATATATATA
>NW_026877611.1:0-22326 GCF_032173495.1 Musca vetustissima
TATTTTTTATTGGGAGTTATTATTACACATGGTTATATGTGTAGGGGAGGGATCTTTATTTTATTGTTTGTATATTTTTTTATTATTATTGTTATTTTTATGAAAAAATATTATTTACAAATATTGGCTTATCATGTTTGAAATTTTCTCATGGAATTTCTTGGAGATTTCACTTGCTGATACTTTTTTTGGTTGAAGTAAAAAAGGTTTTTTATGTTTTCAGATTATTAACCCTGGGAAATAAATTTGAAATTGTTAGCAAAAAAAAAAAATAAATAAATAAAGGCTTGACACACCCAATTAGGTTTTAAAGAGGTACACGATTTTGTTTTGGCAGATAGAAGAGAAAATAAATTGAATCGAATTGAAGGCCTAGTTTTTTAAAGAATATTTTATCAAGGCTCACAAACGGCGTGGATTTTTTAAAGAATAGTTTTTCAAGGCCTATAGAAGGCGTGGATTTTCTATCTTTTGTTTTTTTTTAAGAATATCTTTTCAAGGCCCATATATGGCGTGGATTTTTTTAAGAATAGTTTTTCAAGGCTCCAATAAGGCGTGGATTTTTTAAAGAATATTTTTTTCAAGGCTCCAAAAGGTGGCGTGGATTTTTTAAAGAATATTTTTCAAGGCTCCGATAGCGCGTGGATTTTTTAAAGAATATCTTTTCAAGGCTCCCATAAGGCGTGGATTTTTTAAAGAATATTTTCTCAAGGCTCCCATAAGGCGTGGATTTTTAAAGAATATTTTCTCAATGCTCCCATAAGACGTGGATTTTTTAAAGAATATTTTTTCTAGGCTAACACAAGGCGTGGATTTTTTAAAGAATATTTTTTCAAGGCTAACACAAGGCGTGGATTTTTTAAAGAATATTTTTTCAAGGCTAACACAAGGCGTGGATTTTTTAAAGAATATTTTTTCAAGGCTAACACAAGGCGTGGATTTTTTAAAGAATATTTTTTCAAGGCTCCCAACTAGGCGTGGATTTTTTTAAGAGTATCTTTTCAAGGCTCCCATAAGGCGTGGATTTTTTAAAGAATATTTTTTCAAGGCTAACACAAGGCGTGGATTTTTTAAAGAATATTTTTTCAAGGCTCCCAAAAGGCGTGGATTTTTTAAAGAATAGTTTTTCAAGGCTCCCATAAGGCGTGGATTTTTTAAAGAATATTTTTTCAAGGCTAACACAAGGCGTGGATTTTTTAAAGAATATTTTTTCAAGGCTCCCAAAAGGCGTGGATTTTTTAAAGAATAGTTTTTCAAGGCTCCCAAAAGGCGTGGATTTTTTAAAGAATAGTTTTTCAAGGCTCCCAAAAGGCGTGGATTTTTTAAAGAATATTTTTTCAAGGCTCCCAACTAGGCGTGGATTTTTTTAAGAATATTTTTTCAAGGCTAACACAAGGCGTGGATTTTTTAAAGAGTATCTTTTCAAGGCTCCCATAAGGCGTGGATTTTTTAAAGAATATTTTTTCAAGGCTAACACAAGGCGTGGATTTTTTAAAGAATAGTTTTTCAAGGCCTACAAAAGGCGTGGATTTTTTAAAGAATAGTTTTTCAAGGCCTACAAAAGGCGTGGATTTTTTAAAGAATAGTTTTTCAAGGCCTACAAAAGGCGTGGATTTTTTAAAGAATAGTTTTTCAAGGCCTACAAAAGGCGTGGATTTTTTAAAGAATAGTTTTTCAAGGCCTACAAAAGGCGTGGATTTTTTAAAGAATAGTTTTTCAAGGCCTACAAAAGGCGTGGATTTTTTAAAGAATAGTTTTTCAAGGCCTACAAAAGGCGTGGATTTTTTAAAGAATAGTTTTTCAAGGCCTACAAAAGGCGTGGATTTTTTAAAGAATAGTTTTTCAAGGCCTACAAAAGGCGTGGATTTTTTAAAGAATAGTTTTTCAAGGCCTACAAAAGGCGTGGATTTTTTAAAGAATAGTTTTTCAAGGCCTACAAAAGGCGTGGATTTTTTAAAGAAGATTTTTGAAGGCGTGGATTTTTTAAAGAAGATTTTTGAAGGCGTGGATTTTTTAAAGAATAGTTTTTCAAGGCCTACAAAAGGCGTGGATTTTTTAAAGAATAGTTTTTCAAGGCCTACAAAAGGCGTGGATTTTTTAAAGAATAGTTTTTCAAGGCCTACAAAAGGCGTGGATTTTTTAAAGAATAGTTTTTCAAGGCCTACAAAAGGCGTGGATTTTTTAAAGAATAGTTTTTCAAGGCCTACAAAAGGCGTGGATTTTTTAAAGAATAGTTTTTCAAGGCCTACAAAAGGCGTGGATTTTTTAAAGAATAGTTTTTCAAGGCCTACAAAAGGCGTGGATTTTTTAAAGAATAGTTTTTCAAGGCCTACAAAAGGCGTGGATTTTTTAAAGAATAGTTTTTCAAGGCCTACAAAAGGCGTGGATTTTTTAAAGAATAGTTTTTCAAGGCCTACAAAAGGCGTGGATTTTTTAAAGAATAGTTTTTCAAGGCCTACAAAAGGCGTGGATTTTTTAAAGAATAGTTTTTCAAGGCCTACAAAAGGCGTGGATTTTTTAAAGAATAGTTTTTCAAGGCCTACAAAAGGCGTGGATTTTTTAAAGAATAGTTTTTCAAGGCCTACAAAAGGCGTGGATTTTTTAAAGAATAGTTTTTCAAGGCCTACAAAAGGCGTGGATTTTTTAAAGAATAGTTTTTCAAGGCCTACAAAAGGCGTGGATTTTTTAAAGAATAGTTTTTCAAGGCCTACAAAAGGCGTGGATTTTTTAAAGAATAGTTTTTCAAGGCCTACAAAAGGCGTGGATTTTTTAAAGAAGATTTTTGAAGGCGTGGATTTTTTAAAGAAGATTTTTGAAGGCGTGGATTTTTTAAAGAATAGTTTTTCAAGGCCTACAAAAGGCGTGGATTTTTTAAAGAATAGTTTTTCAAGGCCTACAAAAGGCGTGGATTTTTTAAAGAATAGTTTTTCAAGGCCTACAAAAGGCGTGGATTTTTTAAAGAATAGTTTTTCAAGGCCTACAAAAGGCGTGGATTTTTTAAAGAATAGTTTTTCAAGGCCTACAAAAGGCGTGGATTTTTTAAAGAAGATTTTTGAAGGCGTGGATTTTTTAAAGAAGATTTTTGAAGGCGTGGATTTTTTAAAGAAGATTTTTGAAGGCGTGGATTTTTTAAAGAAGATTTTTGAAGGCGTGGATTTTTTAAAGAATAGTTTTTCAAGGCCTACAAAAGGCGTGGATTTTTTAAAGAAGATTTTTTAAGGCGTGGATTTTTTAAAGAAGATTTTTTAAGGCGTGGATTTTTTCTAGGCTCCCAACTAGGCGTGGATTTTTTAAGGCGTGGATTTTTTCTAAGCTCCCAACTAGGCGTGGATTTTTTAAAGAAGATTTTTTAAGGCGTGGATTTTTTCTAGGCTCCCAACTAGGCTTGGATTTTTTAAAGAAGATTTTTGAAGGCGTGGATTTTTTAAAGAAGATTTTTTAAGGCGTGGATTTTTTCTAGGCTCCCAACTAGGCGTGGATTTTTTCTAGGCTCCCAACTAGGCGTGGATTTTTTAAAGAAGATTTTTTAAGGCGTGGATTTTTTCTAGGCTCCCAACTAGGCGTGGATTTTTTCTAGGCTCCCAACTAGGCGTGGATTTTTTAAGAATTTTTTTTTAAAGAAGATTTTTTAAGGCGTGGATTTTTTCTAGGCTCCCAACTAGGCGTGGATTTTTTAAAGAAGATTTTTTTCAAGGCTCCATTAAGGCGTGGATTTTTTAAAGAATGTTGTTCTTGGGTTCCAAAGATATCTGGCACCTGAGAACCATGTTCGAAAACAAAAAATGAAAGTAATTTATTACTTCTTAAGCGATTGACTTTTTATTACCCAAAAACAAAAATTATTAAAATCACTTAACATACGCCAGTGAAATCTCTGCGCAAAAACATTTCTCCCGAAGCGATCTGAAATCAGCATATGCGCAGCACAGGCAAAATTCAAGTACTTTCGGAAACCAGATACAATTGTTGTTCAATAAAACATTAACTCTTTTTTTTGTTTTTGTTGGAATGATTTTGGATGGATGCTATTTGGGGTGGTGGAGGCGGAGGAGGAAAAACTTGACTTGAAAGTACCAAAAAATAAAATTATTGTGAACATCAAATGGCCATGATTACGGGCTGTGTACCTGTCATTTTGTTACTTAAAACAACAGCAGCAGCAACAACAACAACAGAAAACAAATAGTCAAACGAACATACAATTATCTCGACACAACATCTCCCCCAAGCTCTCCATTCCCGACATCACTTAAGAAGCTGACAAATCTGTTGACAAAAAAGCATTGCCAAAAATTCCCAAATACACACACACAGAGACATTTTCAACACACACACATTAACTCGCATTACCAATAATTTGAATATTTAAAGAAGAAAAAATACATTAACTTGTCTTATTTGGATGGACGGTCGGGCGGAATGGAGGGGGAGTATTCTGAACGAAAAACTGGTTTGGCCAATAATTTCACACTGTCATTTTGAGTCTGCCGGTTAAGTATTTCGGGAGGAGAGTTCGGGCAGTTGGGAAAAATCTTGAAAACCATCACATTTTAAAAAACAACAAAGCTATTTTTTGTTGTGGATTATTGCTTCCAATGGACCAAAGCGGAACAGTGGTTTGGCTAACACAAGAATATTTATCAATGTTGCTTTTTAAGGATGATTTTTTAAAGATTTTTTTCTCAGGGCGTGGATTTGTTAAAGAATTTTTTCTCAGGACGTGGATTTTTTAAAAAACTTTTTCTCAGGGCTCCCCATAATGCGTGGATTTTTTAAAGAATTTTTTCTCAGAGCGTGGATTTTTTTAAAGAATTTTTTCTCAGGGCACCCTATAAGGCGTGGATTTTTTAAAGATTATTTTCTCAAGGCTCCCTTAGGCGTGGCTATATTAAAGAATTTTTTCTAAGGGCTCCCCATAAGGCGTGGATTTTTTAAAGAATTTTTTTCTCAGGGCTCCTATAAGGCGTGGATTTTTTAAAAAAAAATTTTCTCAGGGCTCCTATAAGGCGTGGATTTTTTAAAGAATTTTTTTTCTCAGGGCTCCTATAAGGCGTGGATTTTTTAAAGAATTTTTTTTCTCAGGGCTCCTATAAGGCGTGGATTTTTTAAAGAATTTTTTTTCTCAGGGCGTGGATTTTTTTAAAGAATTTTTTTTTCTCAGGGCGTGGATTTTTTTTAAGAATTTTTTCTCAGGGCTCCCCATAAGGCGTGGATTTTTTAAAGATTTTTTTTTTCTCAGGACGTAGATTTCTTAAGGAATATTTTCTCAGGGCTTAGATTTTTTTAACGATTTTTTTCTCGGGGCGTCGATTTTTTTGTTAATTTTTTTCTCAGGGTGTGGATTCTCTTAAAGAATTTTTTCTCAGGGCGTAGATTTTTTTTAAAGAAGTTTTTCTCAGGGCTCCCCATAAGGCGTGGATTTTTTAAAGATTATTTTCTCAAGGCTCCCATAAGGCGTGGATTTTTTAAAGAATATTTTCTCAAGGCTCCCATAAGGCGTGGATTTTTTAAAGATTATTTTCTCAGGGCGTGGATTTTTTTAAAGAATTTTTTCTCAGGGCGTGGATTTTTTTAAAGATTATTTTCTCAGGGCGTGGATTTTTTTAAAGATTTTTTTTCTCAGGGCGTGGATTTTTTTAACGATTTTTTTCTCAGGGCGTGGATTTTTTAAAGATTTTTTTCTCAGGGCGTAGATTTTTTTAAAGAAGTTTTTCTCAGGGCTCCCCATAAGGCGTGGATTTTTTAAAGAATATTTTCTCAAGGCTCCCATAAGGCGTGGATTTTTTAAAGAATATTTTCTCAAGGCTCCCATAAGGCGTGGATTTTTTAAAGAATATTTTCTCAAGGCTCCCATAAGGCGTGGATTTTTTAAAGAATATTTTCCCAAGGCTCCCATAAGGCGTGGATTTTTTAAAGAATATTTTCTCAAGGCTCCCATAAGGCGTGGATTTTTTAAAGAATATTTTCTCAAGGCTCCCATAAGGCGTGGATTTTTTAAAGAATATTTTCTCAAGGCTCCCATAAGGCGTGGATTTTTTAAAGAATATTTTCTCAAGGCGTGGATTTTTTTAAAGAATTTTTTCTCAGGGCGTGGATTTTTTTAAAGATTATTTTCTCAGGGCGTGGATTTTTTAAAGATTTTTTTTCTCAGGGCGTGGATTTTTTAACGTTTTTTTTCTCAGTGCGTGGATTTTTTAACGATTTTTTTCTCAGGGCGTGGATTTTTTAAAGAATTTTTTCTCAGGGCGTAGATTTTTTTAAAGAAGTTTTTCTCAGGGCTCCCCATAAGGCGTGGATTTTTTAAAGAATATTTTCTCAAGGCTCCCATAAGGCGTGGATTTTTTAAAGAATATTTTCTCAAGGCTCCCATAAGGCGTGGATTTTTTAAAGAATATTTTCTCAGGGCGTGGATTTTTTTAAAGAATTTTTTCTCAGGGCGTGGATTTTTTTAAAGATTATTTTCTCAGGGCGTGGATTTTTTAAAGATTTTTTTTCTCAGGGCGTGGATTTTTTAACGATTTTTTTCTCAGGGCGTGGATTTTTTAAAGAATTTTTTCTCAGGGCGTAGATTTTTTTAAAGAAGTTTTTCTCAGGGCTCCCCATAAGGCGTGGATTTTTTAAAGAATATTTTCTCAAGGCTCCCATAAGGCGTGGATTTTTTAAAGAATATTTTCTCAAGGCTCCCATAAGGCGTGGATTTTTTAAAGAATATTTTCTCAAGGCTCCCATAAGGCGTGGATTTTTTAAAGAATATTTTCTCAGGGCGTGGATTTTTTTAAAGAATTTTTTCTCAGGGCGTGGATTTTTTTAAAGATTATTTTCTCAGGGCGTGGATTTTTTAAAGATTTTTTTTCTCAGGGCGTGGATTTTTTAACGATTTTTTTCTCAGGGCGTGGATTTTTTAAAGAATTTTTTCTCAGGGCGTGGTTTTTTTTAAACAATTTTTTCTCAGGGCGTGGATTTTTTTAAAGAATTTTTTCTCAGAGCGTGGATTTTTTAAAGATTTTTTTCTCAGAGCGTGGATTTTTTTGAAGAAATTTTTGTCAGAGCGTTGATTTTTTGAATAATTTTTTCTCAGGTCTCCCATAATGCGTGGATTTTTTAAAGAATTTTTTCTCAAGGCGTGGGTTTTTGTAAAGATTTTTTTCTCATGGCGTGGATTTCTTAAAGAATTTTTTCTCAGGCCGTGGATTTTTTAAAGAATTTTTTCTCAGGCCGTGGATTTGTTTAAAGCTTTTAAAAGATTCACGCCTTGCTGAGACTTCAATAATATTTCAAATAATATTTTTTTTTTTAATCCAGGTGACATTTAAAGAATGTTTCTTCAAGACCCCTGAACCACTGTGCCCCAAACACCCGCACTTATTATCTGCGTTAAAAAAAAAACGTCTGAAAAAGAAACCATAAACCCCAATACGGGAATCGTGTACACATTAATGAAAACATTGGAAATGTGAAGAAAACGATAAAAACAAGAAACGATGAAGTAGACATAAAAAGCAGCAGCAACAACAACAAAAATAACAAACAACAACGTTTTTTTTATGAAAATATTAAATGTCGAGTTTTTTTCCTCTGTCGAAGTTTTTCGCTGGAACATCAGTTGAGCCACCGACAAGAAACATATTTCTTTTCACAGCAACAACAACAACAACAACCACTACTGGGTCTGGCGCACCCCGTAACATTAACACATAACCGTCGATCAATGTTTCGATTAACCGAACAAGAAAAAAAATCCGCCAGTACCATAACAAAAACAACACATTTTGGATTAAAACTCGAAATTTTATTTAACCACGAGAGAAAAAAAGAGAGAGGGAGAAAAATCCGATTTTTTGGGAGAAGTATTTTTTTTTATTGGCGTTGTTTTTTTGGCATTTCCAAGCCAAACTTGAAAGCTTTTCAAGTTGTTGGTGGAAGAATTGTTGTTTCTTGCCGATGTTGTTGTTGTTGCTGCTGTTATTAATTACTTTTAGACTCATTTGCGTCATGTTTTCTTTTATAGATTTTTTTTTTTGGTCGTTGTGAAGTGGCTCCAAAGGAGGAGTCTGGGAGAGGGTGGGGAAATCTTGCTCCTAATGTGGTTACCCGGGGTATTGTTTGTTATTTTTGAAAAAAAATGTTGCTGCTGCTGCTGCAATGATTGATGGTGCAAATAGCTGTGGTTATTTTCGAAGATATTTTTGGATACATTACCAAACCCCACCATGTTTGTATGTACATATATTTTATTATTTTATACTTAAAACTGAAACATGGATCACTATGTTGGAGTACACATGATTCAATCCATGTTGGCTTTCTAGCCAGCCAAAGCAAAACCGCATTTTCAAAACAATGTCTGTTATTATTTTGAATAAAATACTGAACATGAATTATAAAAAATATTTGAAATAAATAGATTGCAGATATATAAGTTATGGTGGTATCAGATCGACATTAATTAGGAATACTTTTTCAAAAATGGGGACTAGAAAAAACCAGTAAGGAAAGTAGTAAAGTCAGACTATATGATACCCTTCACCACTTTGGAGATATTCTACATATGTATCCTAACAGACGACGCGTTTTTGTTATATATCAATATCTGAACCGATTTCAGGGAAACTTGCCAGAGACTAATATATATTACATCAATATATGATGAAAATATATATGGGAGCTATATCTAAATCTGAACCGATTTTCACGAAAATTGGCAGACATCATTCTCGATTTTATTCATTACTCTGTGCCAAATTACGTGCAAATCAAAAGATTTCCAGGGACTTTAGTGGACTATTTACCTTAAATCGGACGAATATATATATGGGAGCTATATCTAAATCTGAACCGATTTTCACGAAACTTTGCACAGATCATTCTAGACATTATTCATTACGCTGTGCCAAATTTCGTGCAAATCGAAAGATATATAGGGACTTTGGTGCACCATTTACATTAAATCGGACGAAAATATATACGGGAGCTATATATATAAATCTGAACCGATTTTTCCCAATTTCAATAGGGTTCGTCCTTGGGCCAAACAAATGTGCTGTGTCAATTTTCATCCAATTCGGATCATAAATGCGACCTGTACTTTGTTTACAATTTAACATGGAAAGACGGACGGACATGCATAAATCGACTCAGAAAGTGATTCTATGCTAGCACTGTTCAACCATGGGAACTGATGCCCTTGTTTACATGTATAAAAAAGTTCGTTCTCCGTGTTCTCTTTTAGTAAATCATTTCATATGGCGGTTTCTCATTTGTTCTCTCAGAATTTTTTCGTTGCACACCTCTATTCTATGCATATACTCAAAAGGAAACAAGTGTCTATCTCGTTTCCTTTTGCCTGTTACAAACATATGCACAAAGACATAATACCCTGTACCACAGTGTAGTGAAGGGTGTAATCATTAAAAACTCCACGCCCTAATATTCTTTAAAAAATGCACGCCTCTTTTGGTCGCTGAATTGGAGCTTTGAAAATATATTCTTTAAAAAATCCTCGCTTTATTTAGGCCTTGAAATCCACGCCTTATTTAGGCCTAAAAAAGGCCTTGAGAAAATATTCTTTAAAAAATCCACGCCTTATGGGAGCCTTGAGAAAATATTCTTTAAAAAATCCACGCCTCTTTCGGTCCCTGAAAAAATATTCTTTAAAAAATTCCATTGCGAAACAAGGGCTGCTCTCAAATTTTTATGGACTCAAACCGGAAGTGTGGTAATTAAATACCAATTAACCGGATATGTTATATTGTTTACAACAACAATTAAAAAATACCCCTAGGCAAAGAGATCCTGCCAGCTAACCTTTACAAAAAAAAACACGTCAACAAAACTTGTACCCACATGTCGTCATCACAAATGCTCCTCCACATTTCGGGCACTGAGACTTACAACAGAAAAGAGCAAATTTTTGTTGTTGTTTTTGTAATTCATGGTTTCGTATGTGGTGTGGCCTTATCCAATGGGTAGCGAGTTTTGAGATATAATTATGAAACCAAACAAGAAGGGGGAAAATAAAAAATGTAAAAAAAACGACCAATAAATGAGAATCCGAAACAGTATTTCCTTGGAAAAACGTAACGCATTTTTTGCACACCCATACATACATATGTATGTATGTATGTTTGTGAATATGCAGGCTTGTTTCTCTTTACATCAGCCCTTTTAATTTTTATTACAGTCAAGTGATGTTGCTGCAATTGGGATTTTTCGACCAAAATAATTGTTTGGATATTTTTATTTTTGTTTTGCTATTTCAGAGGTGAAAGGAGTATGTTTTAGGGCAAAAAATATAATTTGTGGCTCTTGACCAAAAAAAATAATCGAAAAATAAAAATAAATTATTTTTCGACCAAAAAAATATTTTTGGTACAAAATACTATTTCAGAGCTGACCTAAATTTATTTTAGGGTCAAATTGTACGGTTGGGGCTCCTAACCAATAAACAAAGTAAATCACAAAAAAATCAAAAAAAAAATGGCAACACCTTTTCCTGAAGTTACGCATCAGCTCCGCCAAGACCGACCACTTCCCTCGTGGCGAAAAACAAAAACATTTTCAATTTTTATTTTTAGACACCGTTTTATTGTTTTTCCCCTCTACTTCGTCTTCTCTTTGCTTTTGTCTTGTAAAAAATATTTATGCAAAATGCCATTTTTCCTCAGGATTCCCCGACCTCGCGCTCACCTCTCTTCACCCCGATGTGTCTTTATCATCCTTTTGGCGTCAGTGTTATTACAAAACGGAAATTAATGATGGCCGACATAAAAGGTGAATGTGCGCCCCATCAACGATGCATAATATCTCCAGCTCGAAGTTACCGGGGGCATAACAAAATTTGCCAAAGCCAGTGCGTGAGTGTAATTTTTTTTTTCTTCGAAGAGGGTCTCATGATCTTGTAGTTGAGTAGCTAAACAAATTCCAATGCTGTTATTTTTATATAAGACTCCAGGGTTGGGCAGGAGGAGGAGGAGGAGGTTGTGGTGGTGAAGCTTCTTTTATTTTCTTGAAATGCACGATGGAAATGAAAGCAAGAACAAGAAATTGTGGTTACAATGTTGTTGTAAGAGGAACAAGGGGGATGAGTCATGAGTGCCTGAAGAAGTTTTATATTGAAATCATATTTATTTCCGTCGATTTTTTAAAGAACAAATTTTCAAGGCGTGGATTTTTTTAGAGAATATTTTTTTCAAGGCGTGGATTTTTTTAAAGAATATTTTTTCAATGCGTGGATTTTTTTAAAGAATATTTTTTCAAGGTGTGGATTTTTTAAAGAATATTTTTTCAAGGCCTGGATTTTTTTAAAGAATATTTTTTCAAAGCGTGGATTTTTTAAAGAATATTTTTTCAAGGCCTGGATTTTTTTAAAGAATATTTTTTCAAAGCGTGGATTTTTTAAAGAATATTTTTTCAAGGCCTGGATTTTTTTAAAGAATATTTTTTCAAAGCGTGGATTTTTTAAAGAATATTTTTTCAAGGCCTGGATTTTTTTAAAGAATATTTTTTCAAAGCGTGGATTTTTTAAAGAATATTTTTTCAAGGCCTGGATTTTTTTAAAGAATATTTTTTTAAGGCGTGTATTTTTTTAAAAAACATTTTTCAAGGCGAGGTTTTTTTTAAAGAATATTTTTTCAAGGCGTGGATTTTTTTAAAGAATATTTTTTCAAGGCGTGGATTTTTTTTAAAGAATATTTTTTCAAGGCGTGGATTTTTTAAGGAATATTTTTTAGGGCCAGGATTTTTTTAAAGAATATTTTTTCAAGGCGTGGATTTTTTCAAAGAATATTTTTTCAAGGCGTGGATTTTTTTAAAGAATATTTTTTCAAGGCGTGGATTTTTTAAAGAATATTTTTTCAAGGCGTGGATTTTTTTAAAGAATATTTTTTCAAGGCGTGGATTTTTTTAAGGAATATTTTTCCAAGGCGTGGATTTTTTCAAGAACATTTTTTCAAGGCGTGGATTTTTTAAAGAATATTTTTTCAAGGCTCTTATAAAGCCTTGAGTTTTTAAGGAATATTTGTCAGGGCTCTTATAAAGCCTTGATTTTTTAAAGAAAAATGTTCAGGGCTTGTCTTTGTTTAAGGATATTTCTTCTAGGCTCCTCCTATAAGTTCTGCATTTGTTAAAGAATATTTATACAGGCCCTAATTGGGAATATTTCTTCAGGGCTCCTATAAGGCCTGGATTTGTTAAAGAATATTTTTTTCGAATAGCTATTTTTTCTCCAAATAAAAAAAATATTCGATCTTGATGAATAGTTTCCATTCCGAAGAACCTCACCAATTTTATTTATAAAATCTATACACACATACCTCATACATACATCACTCACTGGTATGCTTCATCATCAAGCACTGAGGTTTATGTTGGAGTCATCAAAGCTAAATAAAAAAAAATCACAAATAAACCAAACAACAACAACAACGACAAAAAGCGGCGAACACCGAAACCCCAAAAACTTTGTGTGTGGGTTTTCGATTTGCTTTTCTGTTGAATACGTTTTTCTATTTTTGTTCGGTTCGTTTTTATTAAAATTCTAAAACTGTGCGAGTGCGGGAGTTTATTTTTTCGAAAATGATACATTTGGACGTACAATCATCATGGGTGTATGTGAGTGTGTGTGTGTGCGTGCTATTTTCTATACTCCAGCGGTTTTCATGTAGGGTGATGATGGTGCTGCTGCTGATGATGATGACTTTAATTCCAATTATGGAAGTTGGATGACTAAATTCGTTAATTAGCTTTTAAAATGCATGAAAACACTCAATTTAGCTAAACATTGACGCTGCCATGAATTTTCAAAAGTCCGGTTTGGAATGGCCCTGCTTGCCCCTTGCTCTCACCCCCTCTCCTCTTCTAGGTTCTATTATTTAAATATATGTTTTATAATTAAAAAATAATTCTAGATTTAAAAATTTTACCGGATGTTAGCATAGGATGTGATATGCAGGTTTTTATTTATATTTTTTTGTTGCTAATTGCTTGCCATTGTTGTTGTTGTTTTTTTTTTTTTTGAAATGCTAAAAATATAATATTTATCGTTTCAATTTGAACGGTTTGAAAATTATATAATGTGAAATTAGAGATATAACCTTGAAAACAAATACTGAAAATTATGAATTTTTTATTGTATTGGTAAAAGGCGCGGATTTAAAAAAAAATATTTTTTCAAGGCTCCGATGTTGTAAAGGCGTGGATTTTGTAAAGAATATTTTTTTCAGGTCCAGGATTTTTAACGAATATTTTTTCACGGCCAGGATTTTTTTTAGAATTTTTTTTTAGGGCCAGGATTTTTTAACGAATATTTTTTCAGGGCCAGGATTTTTTTCAACGAATATTTTTTCAGGGCCAGGATTTTTAATGAATATTTTTTCTGGGCCAGGATTTTTTTTAACGAATATTTTTTCAGGGCCAGGATTTTTTTTAAAGAATATTTTTTCAGGGCCAGGATTTGTTAAGGAATATTTTTCAGATCTCTTATAAAGCCTTGAATTTTTAAAGAATATTTTTTAGGGCCAACGCTTTTTTAACGAATATTTTTTCAGGGCCAGGATTTTTTAACGAATACTTTTTCAGGATCCGGATTTGTTAAGGAATATTTTTTCAAGGCTCCAATAAGGCATGGATTTTCTAAAGAATATTTTTTTCAAGGCTTCTACAAGGCGTGGATTTTTTAAAGAATATTTTTCAGGGCCAGGATTTTTAATGAATATTTTTTCTGGGCCAGGATTTTTTTAATGAATATTTTTTCAGGGCCAGGATTTGTTAAGGAATATTTTTCAGAGCTCTTATAAAGCCTTGAATTTTTAAAGGTTTTTTTAACGAATATTTTTTCAGGGCCAGAATTTCTTAACGAATACTTTTTCAGGGCCAGGATTTTTTAACGAATACTTTTTCAGGGCCAGGATTGTTTTAACGAATTTTTTTTTCAGGGCCAGGATTTTTAAAAGAATATTTTTTCTCGGCCAGGATTTCTTAAAGAATATTTGTTCAGGGCTCTTATAAAGTTTTGAATTTTTAAAGAATATTTTTTCAGGGCCAGGATTTTTTAAGGAATATTTTTCAGAGCTCTTATAATGCCTTGAATTTTTAAAGAATATTTTTCAGGGCCAAGGTTTTTTTAACGAATATTTTTTCAGGGCCAGGATTTTTTAACGAATACTTTTTCAGGGCCAGGATTGTTTTAACGAATTTTTTTTCAGGGCCAGGATTTTAAAAAGAATATTTTTTCTCGGCCAGGATTTTTAACGAATATTTTTTCTCGGCCAGGATTTCTTAAAGAATATTTCTTCAGGGCTCTTTTAAAGTTTTGAATTTTTAAAGAATATTTTTCCGGGCCAGGATTCTTTAAAAAATATTTTTTCACGAATTTAACGAATTTTTTTTTTCAAAGCATAAAGAATATTTATTTCTGATCCAAGTTTTTTTAACGAATACTTTTTCAGCGCAGGGATTTTTTAACGAATATTTTTCAGGGCCAGGATTTTTTAACGAATATTTTTTCAGGTCCAGGATTTTTTAACGAATATTTTTTAGGGCTAGGATTTATTAAGGAATATTTTTCAGGGCTCTTATAAAGCCTTGAATTTTTAAAGTATATATTTTACAGGGCCAGGATTTTTTAACGAATATTTTTTCAGAGCCAGGATTTTTTTAAAGAATATTTTTTCAGGACCAGGATTTTTTAAAGAATATTTTTTTAAGGGCCAGGATTTTTTAGCGAATATTTTTTTCAGGGCCAGGATTTTTTACGAATATTTTTTCAGGGTCAGGATTTTTTAACGAATATTTTTTTCAGGGCCAGGATTTTTTATCGGATATTCTTTTAGGACCAGGATTTTTTAAAGAAAGGATTTGCACTTGGATTTTTTTAACGAATATTTTTTTCACGGCCAGGATTTCTTAACGAATATTTTTTCTGAGCCAGGATGTTAAAAAAAATCAGGGCCAGGATTTTTTTAACGAATATTTTTTTCAGGACCAGGATTTTTAAAAAAAAAAAATTCAGGATCAGGATTTTTTAAAGAATTTTTTTAAGGGCCAGAATTTTTTAACGAATATTTTTTTCAGGGCCAGGATTTTTTTAACGAATATTTTTTCAGGGCCAGGATTTTTTAACGAATATTTTATTAGGACCTGGATTTTTTAATGAATATTTTTTCTGAGCCAGGATGTTAAAAAAATTCAGGGCCAGTATTTTTTTAACGAATATTTTTTCAGGGCCAAGATTTTTTATCGGATATTCTTTTAGGACCAGGATTTTTTAAAGAAAGGATTTGGACTTGGATTTTTTAATGAATATTTTTTCTGAGCCAGGATGTTTTTTTTTAAATCAGGGCCAGGATTTTTTAAAGAATATTTTTCCAGGGCCAGGATTTTTTAAAGAATATTTTTCCAGGGCCAGGATTTTTTTAACGAATATTTTTTTCAGGATCAGGTTTTTTTAAAGAATTTTTTTAAGGGCCAGAATTTTTTAACGAATATTTTTTTCAGGGCCAGGATTTTTTTAACGAATATTTTTTCAGGGCCAGGATTTTTTAACGAATATTTTATTAGGACTTGGATTTTTTAATGAATATTTTTTCTGAGCCAGGATGTTAAAAAAAAAATCAGCGCCAGGATTTTTTAACGAATATTTTTTCAGGGCCAAGATTTTTTATCGGATATTCTTTTAGGACCAGGATTTTTTAAAGAAAGGATTTGGACTTGGATTTTTTAATGAATATTTTTTCTGAGCCAGGATGTTTTTTTTTAAATCAGGGCCAGGATTTTTTAAAGAATATTTTTCCAGGGCCAGGATTTTTTTAACGAATATTTTTTTCAGGACCAGGATTTTTTTAAAAAAAAATTTTCAGGATCAGGTTTTTTTAAAGAATTTTTTTAAGGGCCAGAATTTTTTAACGAATATTTTTTTCAGGGCCAGGATTTTTTTAACGAATATTTTTTCAGGGCCACGATTTTTTAACGAATATTTTATTAGGGCCTGGATTTTTTAATGAATATTTTTTCTGAGCCAGGATGTTAAAAAAAATTCAGGGCCAGGATTTTTTAACGAATATTTTTTCTGAGCCAGGATGTTTTTTTTTTTAAAATCAGGGCCAGGATTTTTAACGAATTTTTTTCAGGGCCAGGATTTTTTAAAGAATATTTTTCCAGGGCCAGGATTTTTAACGAATATTTTTTCAGGGCCAGGATTTTTTAACGAATATTTTTTCAGTGCCAAGATTTGTTAAGGAATATTTTTCAGGACTCTTATAAGGCTTAGGTTTGTTTAAGGGCATTTCTTCAGGGTCTGAATTTGTTGAGGAATATTTCTTCAGGGCTGATTTAAGGCCTGGGTTTGTAATGCATATTTTTAGGGCTCTTCCTATAAAGCCTGGATTGTTATAGAATATTTTTTCAGGGCTCCTATAACGTGGGGATTTTTTTAAAGAATAATTTTCAGGGTCCCTATAACGTGTGGATTTTCTAAAGAATATTTTTTCACTGCTCGAATTATTCGATTTTACAGCACATTTTTTTCATTCCTCCTTTTTGTAACGTTCATCAATTTCCTGGCTGTAAAATTTTGAAATTTTGCACCATACCGATCCAAAGAAACCTCTTTGAAAACAAAACCCAAAAAACAACAACAAACAACTACAACAATTGCAACCAACCCCCATTTTATGTAGCCCTTATGCACATTTTATGCTACTGCTGATGTTGTTGTTTTTATTGTTATTGTTGTCCATTTACGTTGGACATCTGTCTGATCGCTTAGGGGATTTCCTTTTTCATCTACCCTTATCCATATGGCCATAAAATCAACAACAGCAGCAGCAGCCGCCACAAGAATCCCTATGTACTTGTTTTTTTTTTATTCTTCTTTTTCTTCTCTTTTTTCCATTCAATTATTGATCCTGGCATTCTATAGTTTGATGTAGCAGCAGATGTTCGATTTTCCTTAGTTCCCCACTGCAACAAAAGAGTTCGCATAACATGGGGGTAGTTTGCCGCCTGGCCCGATTAAAGTACGCCACACATATGTCACCGGCAGGATCACCATATGCAGAGAGAGTGGCATTTGTTCAAGGAGAAGAGATGAAAAATAACAAAAGCAACAAAAATGTGTATTGTTGTTGTTTTCATTAACATTTGTTGGTCCTGTGGGAAGGATATATGAGTTTGAATATTTAGAGTTTGAATATTTTTGATGGCTCCATTAAGGATTGTTCCAGATAACATAGAGGCGTGGATTTGTAAAGAATATTTTTCTAGGTCCCATAGAGGCGTGGATTTTTAAAGAATATTTTTTGTAGGTCCCATAGAGGCGAGGATTTTGAAAGAATATTTTTAAAGAATATTTTTCTAGGTCCCATAGAGGCGAGGATTTTGAAAGAATATTTTTCTAGGTCCCATGGAGGCGTGGATTTTGAAAGAATATTTTTAAAGAATATTTTTCTAGGTCCCATGGAGGCGTGGATTTTGAAAGAATATTTTTCTAGGTCCCAAAGAGGCGTGGATTTTTAAAGAATATTTTTGGTAGGTCCCATAGATGCGTGGATTTTGAAAGAATATTTTTCTAGGTCCCATAGAGGCGTTGATTTTTAAAAAATATTTTTTCTAGGTCCCATAGAGGCGAGGATTTTGAAAGAATATTTTTAAAGAATATTTTTCTAGGTCCCATGGAGGCGTGGATTTTGAAAGAATATTTTTCTAGGTCCCAAAGAGGCGTGGATTTTTAAAGAATATTTTTGGTAGGTCCCATAGAGAATAATGGATTTTGGAAGAATATTTTCCTAGGTCCCATAGAGGCGTGGATTTTGGAAGAATATTTTCCTAGGTCCAATAGAGGCGTGGATTTTGAAAGAATATTTTTCTAGGTCCCATAGAGAATAATGGATTTTGGAAGAATAAATGGATTTTGCAAGAATATTTTCCTATGTCCCATAGAGGTGTGGATTTTTAAAGAATATTTTTTCTAGGTCCCATAGAGGCGTGGATTTTTCAAGAATATTTTTCGAGGTCCCATAGAGAATAATGGATTTTGGAAGAATAAATGGGTTTTGGAAGAATATTTTTCTAGGTCCCAAAGAATATTTTTGGTAGGTCCCATAGAGGCGTGGATTTTGAAAGAATATTTTTCTAGGTCCCATAGAGGCGTGGATTATGAAAGAATATTTTTCTAGGTCCCATAGAGGCGTGGATTATGAAAGAATATTTTTATACCTTACACAACTATGTTGTCAGGGTATTATAGCTTTGTACAGCCCCAAGAATTTGTAACGCCGCGAATTATTTGTCCTAGACGCACCTTCAACCACCTGAGTCGATCTGGACATGTTTGTCCGTCCGTCCGTCTGTCCATTATAATTTTTACAGGCTACAGTTATGGGCCAATTTTCACGAAATTTTGCATGTAGGACCGGTTCTGGTCAATGAAAACCCTTATTGTTTTTGCTAAAGATCGGTTAATATTTAGGGGATGAAATGGACCAAATACTAAATTTTTGTCGGTTTTTCTGGTCGCTCCAGAGGCCGCAGTTATGGTCCGAACATCGTGAAATTTTACATGGAACAGGCGATCGGGTCAAAGAATAAGCATGCCTATTTTGATCGGCCAATAAATAGCGGGACAAATGTAACCTGACTTTTGGGTGAAAATTGACAAAATTTTTATTCTACGGCGTATATATTTACTCCTGAAGGACATAGGCCCGAGAAGTTGATAGTATATCGAAGAGGAGTGGTTGACCGTTAAATCGATACCAATTTTATTGTCGTATGTATTCGGATATGGGAGTTACACTTAAATATTTACAGGTGCTTACGTATTCAGGTATTATTTAATAAACCATGACTACACTAGAGTGCGGAAATGTAGCGCTTATCGCTTTGAAATGTTCCATGAGGTTCCAGGGCAACACCTATAATTTTCGGTAATGAACAGATAATAATTTTGGGATAAAGTGGACCGAAAACTTAATTTTTTGTGTTTTTTCGAGTCGATCTATAGGCCACAATTATAAGTCGAACATCCCAACACAACTCACAGTGAAGGGAATCTGGACAAGTAATTAGAAGGGCTGTACTGAATATTGGGAATATTCGAAAATATGTCAGAGTAAGGAAGAGGTGCTGTTGACCTCTAATCGGACAAGAAGGTGCAATTATCACAAAATACTGTCCAGGCTCAGAATAAACATCCGCAGAAAGTTAGAGTTCAGTGGTAGTTGTGTAGGGTATCGTATGGTCGGCCTCGTCCGACTATACTGCTCCGCTCACTGGTTTTTTAATATATTTGATGCCGCCATTAAGGATTTGCTTCAGATCCCATAGAGGAGTGGATTTTTAAGAATATATGGTACCAAAGAGGAGTGGCTATTTTAAAGAATATTTTTTCTAGGTCCCAAAGATCCGTGGATTGTTAAAGAATATATTTTTTAGGTGGATTTTTAAAGAGTATTTTTTTTCTTTTTTAAATATAGAAGCTCAGCTAATTTTTTTCCACATAAAATCTTTATTTATCAAGGTCACTATGACATGACAGAATTGACCCATTGGAATGATTATTTTTTTTTTCTATATTTATGTATGCACGCGATACTCCAATTCGCCATATTTGTAATTTATGTTCATTTATATACATATCGATTTACATACATATGTATATATACATGTATGTATAAATTCAAATGACGTCCGACTATAATGGGTCAATGTAAATTACATTACACGTCATGCAACACTGACTGACACTAATTCATCATTAAAGCATGCAAATACATGATTTATGTGGCTACAGTGGTCGATTAAATCGAAGTAATTGTTTCAAATATAAATAAATATAAGGTCTATCAGAAGAGAGAGATTAAATAATCTTTCCTGAAATATTGTTTATATCAGTGAGCGGAGCAGTATAGTCGGACGGGGTCGACCATATGATAGCCTACACAACTACCACTAAAATCTAATTTCTGCGTTTCTATATTCTGAGCCTGTCCGACTAGAGGTCAACAAATATTGCTAATATTCAGTACAGTACTTCTGATTGCTTGTCCGGATTCCCTTCACCGTGGGTTGTGTTGTGATGTTCAACTTTCAACTGTGGCCTATAGATCGAATCGAAAAAAATCACAACAAATTAAGTTTTCGGTCTCAAGAACAATAAAGCAGCAGGAGCCGATGGGTTACCAGCCGAACTATTCAAGACTGGTGGTCAAATGCTGATAAGGAGCATGCGCCAGCTGATTAGTACAATTTGGCTAGAGGAATGCATGCCCAATGATTGGAACCTCAGCATCCTGGGTGCCGTGCACAAAAAAGGAGACAAGACGATATGTTCCAACTATAGACGAATAAGTCTCCTTCCCATTGCATATAAAGTGCTATCCATCGTACTGTGTGAACGACTGAAGCCAATGGTCAATGACATAATTGGAGCATACCAATGCGGCTTCAGACCTGGCAAATCCACCATTGACCAGATTTTCACTCTGCGCCAAATCCTGGAAAAGGCCCACGAAAAACACATCGACACATACCACCTATTTGTCGACTATAAAGCCGCATTCGACAGCCCTATCCGTTCAGAGGTGTTTAAAGACATGTCTACGTTCGGCATTCCTGCAAAATTAATACGGCTGTGCAGGATAACTTTAAGTGGCACAAGGTCAGCAGTTAAAGTAGGAAAGGACCTATTGGAGGCCTTCAATACTGAACGAGGATTCAGACAAAGTGACAGTTTGTCGTGTGATCTTTTTAACATCCTGCTGGAAAAGGTCATACAAGAAGCAAAGGTGAACAGAAATGGCACTCTGTGATGGCCAACAGATTCTACTATGGCCTAAGTAAGCAGTTTAGAAACAGGGTCACCTTCCGCCAGAACAAACTCACACTTTGCAAGACGCTGATACTACCCGTTCTATTATATGGATCTGAAGCATGGGTACTTGCGCAATCAGATGAAGCAGCTCTTGTTTTAAAGAAAAATTCTCCGAAAGATCTACGGGCCGATCTGCGTCGACGGTGAATATCGGCGTCGAATGAACCATGAGATTTACAATTTATACGCGGACATCGACATAGTCAGTCGTATTGAGCTGCAGCGACTATGGTGACTAGGCCATGTTGTGCGAATGAATAAGAATGCCCCAGCTCAAAAGGCATATGAAAGCGAGCATACTGATGCTTCCCGTATAAGGGGAAGGCCACGAATTAGATGGAAAGACCAAGTAGAAAACAACATCTTGGAACCTGGTCTTCCAAATTGGTGGATTTGCGCACAAGACTGGTATCAATTTAAAGGTCAACGACTCCTCCGATCTTTATCAAAACAGACATGCTTATACTTTGGCCCGATCCACTTCTTCATGTAAAAGTTAGCGATGTTTGGGCCATAATTGTGGCCTCTGCATCGATCAGAAAATCAGACCCCCCTAATAGGGGTCTTTAATAGCCAGAACACATCCTACATGCAAAATGTCGTGAAGATTGGTATATAACTGTGGCCTATAACTGTGTGTATCGTGTTTACAAATTATAATGGACAGACGAACGAACACACATGTCTAGGTGGGTCTAGGACCAATATTTCGCGGTGTTACAAACTCTTGGGGCTGCACAAAGCTATAATACCCTGATAACATAAATGTGTAGGGTATAAAAATACACGCCTTGGTAAGACATGAAAAAAATATTGTTTAAACCAGTAAGGAAAGAAGTAAAGACGGACGGGCCGACTATATGATACCCTTCACACCACTATATTCAACAGATGAATCCTAACAGACGTCGGACAAGGGCAAGTAAAATGAAATTGGATCCATAAACATGTCATTCTGCATCCGATATTAAAATTTTCATTTGGTCAGATATAGAAGCTATATCTAAATCTGAACCGATTTTCAGGAAACTTAACACACATCATTCTAGACCTAATTCATTACGTTGTGCCAAATTTCGTGCAAATCGAAAGATGTATAGGGACTTTGGTGGACCATTTACATTAAATCGGACGAAAATATATATGGGAGCTATATCTGAATATGAACCGATTTTCAGTAAACTTAACACACATCATTCTAGACCTAATTCATTACGCTGTGCCAAATTTCGTGCAAATCGAAAGATATATAGGGGCTTTCGTGCACCATTTACATTAAATGGGACCAAAATATATATAGGAGCTACATCTAAATCTGAACCGATTTTCAGGAAACTCATTCTAAGCCTAATTCATTACGCTATGTCAAATTTCGTGCAAATCAAAAGATATATAGGGACTTTGGTGCACCATTTACATTAAATCGGACGAAAACATATATGAGATCTATATCGAAATCT
>NW_026877612.1:0-22785 GCF_032173495.1 Musca vetustissima
AAAAAACAAACTTTCGCCAAACGGATTTTATCGATTTTCCGTGCAAGTCTCAGTGACAATGGGGACTCTGTGTAGAAAACGCCATATTCCGCAAAAACTAAAATGGATGCAGTATGGAGACCCAAATCAATTGAAAGGTCTCGAAACGTACTTTCAGAATATATACACCTTATACCGAAGAAAAAACTTTGCTAAACGGATTTTCTCGATTTTCCAGTGACAATGGGAAGTCTGTGTAGAAAACGCCATGTTGTGGAAAAAAGTGGGGACTCTGTGTAGAAAACGCCATATTGCGCAAAAACTAAAATGGATGCAGTATTGATACGCACATCAATTGAAAGGTCTCGAAATGTACTTTCAGAATATATACACCCTATGCCGAAAAACAAACTTTCGCCTAACGGACTTTCTCGATTTTCCTTGCAAGTCTCAGTGACAGTGGGGACTCTGTGTAGAAAACGCCATATTGCGCAAAAACTAAAATGGATGCAGTATTGATACCCACATCAATTGAAAGGTCTCGAAATGTACTTTCAGAATATATACACCATATGCCGGAAAACAAACCTTCGCCTAACGGATTTTCTCGATTTTGGTTGCAAGTCTCAGTGACAGTGGGGACTCTGGGTAGAAAACGCCATATTGCGCAAAAACTAAAATGGATGCAGTATGGAGACCCACATCAATTGAAAGGTCTCGAAATGTACTTTCAGAATATATACACCTTATACCGAAGAAAAAACTTTGCTAAACGGATTTTCTCGATTTTCCTGTGTAGAAAACGCCATGTTGTGGAAAAAAGTGGGGACTCTGTGTAGAAAACGCCATATTGCGCAAAAACTAAAATGGATGCAGTATGGAGACGCACATCAATTGAAAGGTCTCGAAATGTACTTTCAGAATATACACACCATATGCCGGAAAACAAACCTTCGCCTAACGGATTTTCTCGATTTTCATTGCAAGTCTCAGTGAATGTACTGTCAGAATATACACACCCTATGCCGAAAAACAAACTTTCGCCTAACGGACTTTCTCGATTTTCCTTGCAAGTCTCAGTGACAGTGGGGACTCTGTGTAGAAAACGCCATATTGCGCAAAAACTAAAATGGATGCAGTATTGATACGCACATCAATTGAAAGGTCTCGAAATGTACTTTCAGAATATACACACCATATGCCAAAAAACAAACTTTCGCCAAACGGATTTTATCGATTTTCCGTGCAAGTCTCAGTGACAATGGGGACTCTGTGTAGAAAACGCCATATTCCGCAAAAACTAAAATGGATGCAGTATGGAGACCCACATCAATTGAAAGGTCTCGAAATGTACTTTCAGAATATATACACCTTATGCCGAAAAACAAACTTTGCTAAACGGATTTTCTCGATTTTCCTTGCAAGTCTCAGTGACAGTGGGGACTCTGTGTAGAAAACGCCATATTGCGCAAAAACTAAAATGGATGCAGTATGGAGACCCACATCATTTGAAAGGTCTCGAAATGTACTTTCAGAATATATACACCATATGCCGAAAAACAAACCTTCGCCTAACGGATTTTCTCGATTTTCATTGCAAGTCTCAGTGACAGTGGGGACTCTGGGTAGAAAACGCCATATTGCGCAAAAACTAAAATGGATGCAGTATGGAGACCCACATCAATTGAAAGATCTCGGAATGTACTTTCAGAATATATACACCTTATACCGAAGAAAAAACTTTGCTAAACGGATTTTCTCGATTTTCCAGTGACAATGGGGAGTCTGTGTAGAAAACGCCATGTTGTGGAAAAAAGTGGGGACTCTGTGTAGAAAACGCCATATTGCGCAAAAACTAAAATGGATGCAGTATGGAGACCCACATCAATTGAAAGGTCTCGAAATGTACTGTCAGAATATATACACCCTATGCCGAAAAACAAACTTTCGCCTAACGGACTTTCTCGATTTTCCTTGCAAGTCTCAGTGACAGTGGGGACTCTGTGTAGAAAACGCCATATTGCGCAAAAACTAAAATGGATGCAGTATTGATACCCACATCAATTGAAAGGTCTCGAAATGTACTTTCAGAATATATACACCATATGCCGGAAAACAAACCTTCGCCTAACGGATTTTCTCGATTTTGGTTGCAAGTCTCAGTGACAGTGGGGACTCTGGGTAGAAAACGCCATATTGCGCAAAAACTAAAATGGATGCAGTATGGAGACCCACATCAATTGAAAGGTCTCGAAATGTACTTTCAGAATATATACACCTTATACCGAAGAAAAAACTTTGCTAAACGGATTTTCTCGATTTTCCAGTGACAATGGGGAGTCTGTAGAAAACGCCATGTTGTGGAAAAAAGTGGGGACTCTGTGTAGAAAACGCCATATTGCGCAAAAACTAAAATGGATGCAGTATGGAGACCCACATCAATTGAAAGGTCTCAAAATGTACTGTCAGAATATACACACCATATTCCGAAAAACAAACCTTCGCCTAACGGATTTTCTCGATTTTCATTGCAAGTCTCAGTGACAGTGGGGACTCTGGGTAGAAAACGCCATATTGCGCAAAAACTAAAATGGATGCAGTATGGAGACCCACATCAATTGAAAGGTCTCGAAATGTACTTTCAGAATATATACACCTTATACCGAAGAAAAAACTTTGCTAAACGGATTTTCTCGATTTTCCAGTGACAATGGGGAGTCTGTGTAGAAAACGCCATGTTGTGGAAAAAAGTGGGGACTCTGTGTAGAAAACGCCATATTGCGCAAAAACTAAAATGGATGCAGTATTGATACGCACATCAATTGAAAGGTCTCGAAATGTACTTTCAGAATATACACACCATATGCCGGAAAACAAACCTTCGCCTAACGGATTTTCTCGATTTTGGTTGCAAGTCTCAGTGACAGTGGGGACTCTGGGTAGAAAACGCCATATTGCGCAAAAACTAAAATGGATGCAGTATGGAGACCCACATCAATTGAAAGGTCTCGAAATGTACTTTCAGAATATATACACCATATACCGAAGAAAAAACTTTGCTAAACGGATTTTCTCGATTTTCCAGTGACAATGGGGACTCTGTGTAGAAAACGCCATATTGCGCAAAAACTAAAATGGCCAAAAAAACTAAATGGCCATAAAACGCCATATTGCGCAAAAACTAAAATGGATGCAGTATGGAGACCCACATCAATTGAAAGGTATCGAAATGTACTTTCAGAATATATACACCTTATACCGAAGAAAAAACTTTGCTAAACGGATTTTCTCGATTTTCCAGTGACAATGTGTAGAAAACGCCATGTTGTGGAAAAAAGTGGGGACTCTGTGTAGAAAACGCCATATTGCGCAAAAACTAAAATGGATGCAGTATGGAGACCCACATCAATTGAAAGGTCTCAAAATGTACTGTCAGAATATACACACCATATTCCGAAAAACAAACCTTCGCCTAACGGATTTTCTCGATTTTCATTGCAAGTCTCAGTGACAGTGGGGACTCTGGGTAGAAAACGCCATATTGCGCAAAAACTAAAATGGATGCAGTATGGAGACCCACATCAATTGAAAGGTCTCGAAATGTACTTTCAGAATATATACACCTTATACCGAAGAAAAAACTTTGCTAAACGGATTTTCTCGATTTTCCAGTGACAATGGGGAGTCTGTGTAGAAAACGCCATGTTGTGGAAAAAAGTGGGGACTCTGTGTAGAAAACGCCATATTGCGCAAAAACTAAAATGGATGCAGTATTGATACCCACATCAATTGAAAGGTCTCGAAATGTACTTTCAGAATATATACACCATATGCCGAAAAACAAACCTTCGCCTAACGGATTTTCTCGATTTTCCTTGCAAGTCTCAGTGACAGTGGGGACTCTGTGTAGAAAACGCCATATTGCGCAAAAACTAAAATGGATGCAGTATTGATACCCACATCAATTGAAAGGTCTCGAAATGTACTTTCAGAATATATACACCATATGCCGGAAAACAAACCTTCGCCTAACGGATTTTCTCGATTTTGGTTGCAAGTCTCAGTGACAGTGGGGACTCTGGGTAGAAAACGCCATATTGCGCAAAAACTAAAATGGATGCAGTATGGAGACCCACATCAATTGAAAGGTCTCGAAATGTACTTTCAGAATATATACACCTTATACCGAAAAACAAACTTTCGCCTAACGGATTTTCTCGATTTTCCAGTTGCAAGTCATGTTGTGAAAGTGGGGACTCTGTGTAGAAAACGCCATATTGCGCAAAAACTAAAATGGATGCAGTATGGAGACCCACATCAATTGAAAGGTCTCAAAATGTACTGTCAGAATATACACACCATATTCCGAAAAACAAACCTTCGCCTAACGGATTTTCTCGATTTTCATTGCAAGTCTCAGTGACAGTGGGACTCTGGGTAGAAAACGCCATATTGCGCAAAAACTAAAATGGATGCAGTATGGAGACCCACATCAATTGAAAGGTCTCGAAATGTACTTTCAGAATATATACACCTTATACCGAAGAAAAAACTTTGCTAAACGGATTTTCTCGATTTTCCAGTGACAATGGGGAGTCTGTGTAGAAAACGCCATGTTGTGGAAAAAAGTGGGGACTCTGTGTAGAAAACGCCATATTGCGCAAAAACTAAAATGGATGCAGTATTGATACCCACATCAATTGAAAGGTCTCGAAATGTACTTTCAGAATATACACACCATATGCCGAAAAACAAACTTTCGCCTAACGGATTTTCTCGATTTTGGTTGCAAGTCTCAGTGACAGTGGGGACTCTGTGTAGAAAACGCCATATTGCGCAAAAACTAAAATGGATGCAGTATTGATACCCACATCAATTGAAAGGCCTCGAAATGTCAATTGAAATGTACTGTCAGAATATACACACCATATTCCGAAAAACAAACCTTCGCCTAACGGATTTTCTCGATTTTCATTGCAAGTCTCAGTGACAGTGGGGACTCTGGGTAGAAAACGCCATATTGCGCAAAAACTAAAATGGATGCAGTATGGAGACCCACATCAATTGAAAGGTCTCGAAACGTACTTTCAGAATATATACACCTTATACCGAATAAAAAACTTTGCTAAACGGATTTTCTCGATTTTCCAGTGACAATGGGGAGTCTGTGTAGAAAACGCCATGTTGTGGAAAAAAGTGGGGACTCTGTGTAGAAAACGCCATATTGCGCAAAAACTAAAATGGATGCAGTATGGAGACCCACATCAGTTGAAAGGTCTCGGAATGTACTTTCAGAATATATACACCTTATACCGAAAAACAAACTTTCGCCTAACGGACTTTCTCGATTTTCCTTGCAAGTCTCAGTGACAGTGGCGATTCTGTGTAGAAAACGCCAAACGGATTTTATCGATTTTCCGTGCAAGTCTCAGTGACAATGGGGACTCTGTGTAGAAAACGCCATATTCCGCAAAAACTAAAATGGATGCAGTATGGAGACCCACATCAATTGAAAGGTCTCGAAATGTACTTTCAGAATATATACACCTTATACCGAAGAAAAAACTTTGCTAAACGGATTTTCTCGATTTTCCAGTGACAATGGGGAGTCTGTGTAGAAAACGCCATGTTGTGTAAAAAAGTGGGGACTCTGTGTAGAAAACGCCATATTGCGCAAAAACTAAAATGGATGCAGTATGGAGACCCACATCAATTGAAAGGTCTCAAAATGTACTGTCAGAATATACACACCATATTCCGAAAAACAAACCTTCGCCTAACGGATTTTCTCGATTTTCATTGCAAGTCTCAGTGACAGTGGGGACTCTGTGTAGAAAACGCCATATTGCGCAAAAACTAAAATGGATGCAGTATGGAGACCCACATCAATTGAAAGGTCTCGGAATGTACTTTCAGAATATATACACCTTATACCGAAAAACAAACTTTCGCCTAACGGATTTTCTCGATTTTCCTTGCAAGTCTCAGTGACAGTGGCGATTCTGTGTAGAAAACGCCATATAGCGCAAAAACTAAAATGGATGCAGTATGGAGACCCACATCAATTGAAAGGTCTCGAAATGTACTTTCAGAATATACACACCATATGCCGAAAAACAAACCTTCACCTAACGGATTTTCTCGATTTTCCTTGCAAGTCTCAGTGACAGTGGGGACTCTGTGTAGAAAACGCCATATTGCGCAAAAACTAAAATGGATGCAGTATGGAGACCCACATCAATTGAAAGGTCTCGAAATGTACTTTCAGAATATATACACCATATGCCGAAAAACAAACTTTGCCTAACGGACTTTCTCGATTTTCAGTGACAGTGGGGATCTGTGTCGCAAAAACTAAAATGGATGCAGTAATCAATTTGCAAGTCTCAGTGAAAACAGTGGGGACTCTGTGTAGAAAACGCCATATTGCGCAAAAACTAAAATGGATGCAGTATTGATACCCACATCAATTGAAAGGTCTCGAAATGTACTTTCAGAATATATCCACCATATGCCGAAAAACAAACCTTCGCCTAACGGATTTTCTCGATTTTGGTTGCAAGTCTCAGTGACAGTGGGGACTCTGTGTAGAAAACGCCATATGCGCAAAAACTAAAATGGATGCAGTATTGATACCCACATCAATTGAAAGGTCTCGAAATGTACTTTCAGAATATATACTCCATATGCCGGAAAACCGGAAAACAAACCTTCGCCTAACGGATTTTCTCGATTTTCATTGCAAGTCTCAGTGACAGGGGGGACTCTGTGTAGAAAACGTCATATTGCCCAAATCTAAAATGGACGCAGTATGGAGACCCACATCAATTGAAAGTTCTCGAAATGTACTTTCAGAATATATACACCATGTGCCGAAAACCAAACTTTCGCCTAACGGATTTTCTCGATTTTCCTTGCAAGTCTCAGTGACAGTGGGGACTCTGTGTAGAAAACGCCATATTGCGCAAAAACTAAAATGGATGCAGTATTGATACCCACATCAATTGAAAGGTCTCGAAATGTACTTTCAGAATATATACACCCTATGCCGAAAAACAAACTTTGCCTAACGGATTTTCTCGATTTTCCTTGCAAGTCTCAGTGACAGTGGGGACTCTGTGTGTAGAAAACGCCATATTGCGCAAAAACTAAAATGGATGCAGTATTGATACCCACATCAATTGAAAGGTCTCGAAATGTACTTTCAGAATATATACACCATATGCCGGAAAACAAACCTTCGCCTAACGGATTTTCTCGATTTTGGTTGCAAGTCTCAGTGACAGTGGGGACTCTGGGTAGAAAACGCCATATTGCGCAAAAACTAAAATGGATGCAGTATTGATACCCACATCAATTGAAAGGTCTCGAAATGTACTTTCAGAATATATACACCTTATACCGAAGAAAAAACTTTGCTAAACGGATTTTCTCGATTTTCCAGTGACAATGGGGAGTCTGTGTAGAAAACGCCATGTTGTGGAAAAAAGTGGGGACTCTGTGTAGAAAACGCCATATTGCGCAAAAACTAAAATGGATGCAGTATGGAGACCCACATCAATTGAAAGATCTCGAAATGTACTGTCAGAATATAAACACCCTATTCCGAAAAACAAACTTTCGCCTAACGGACTTTCTCGATTTTCCTTGCAAGTCTCAGTGACAGTGGGGACTCTGTGTAGAAAACGCCATATTGCGCAAAAACTAAAATGGATGCAGTATTGATACCCACATCAATTGAAAGGTCTCGAAATGTACTTTCAGAATATATACACCATATGCCGAAAAACAAACTTTCGCCTAACGGATTTTGTCGATTTTCCTTGCAAGTCTCAGTGACAGTGGGGACTCTGTGTAGAAAACGCCATATTGCGCAAAAACTAAAATGGATGCAGTATGGAGACCCACATCAATTGAAAGGTCTCAAAATGTACTGTCAGAATATACACACCATATTCCGAAAAACAAACCTTCGCCTAACGGATTTTCTCGATTTTCATTGCAAGTCTCAGTGACAGTGGGGACTCTGGGTAGAAAACGCCATATTGCGCAAAAACTAAAATGGATGCAGTATGGAGACCCACATCAATTGAAAGGTCTCGAAATGTACTTTCAGAATATATACACCTTATACCGAAGAAAAAACTTTGCTAAACGGATTTTCTCGATTTTCCAGTGACAATGGGGAGTCTGTGTAGAAAACGCCATGTTGTGGAAAAAAGTGGGGACTCTGTGTAGAAAACGTCATATTGCGCAAAAACTAAAATGGATGCAGTATGGAGACCCACATCAATTGAAAGGTCTCAAAATGTACTGTCAGAATATACACACCATATGCCGAAAAACAAACCTTCGCCTAACGGATTTTCTCGATTTTCATTGCAAGTCTCAGTGACAGTGGGGACTCTGGGTAGAAAACGCCATATTGCGCAAAAACTAAAATGGATGCAGTATGGAGACCCACATCAATTGAAAGGTCTCGAAACGTACTTTCAGAATATATACACCTTATACCGAAGAAAAAACTTTGCTAAACGGATTTTCTCGATTTTCCAGTGACAATGGGGAGTCTGTGTAGAAAACGCCATGTTGTGAAAAAAGTGGGGACTCTGTGTAGAAAACGCCATATAGCGCAAAAACTAAAATGGATGCAGTATGGAGACCCACATCAATTGAAAGGTCTCAAAATGTACTGTCAGAATATATACACCCTATGCCGAAAAACAAACTTTCGCCTAACGGACTTTCTCGATTTTCCTTGCAAGTCTCAGTGACAGTGGGGACTCTGTGTAGAAAACGCCATATTGCGCAAAAACTAAAATGGATGCAGTATTGATACCCACATCAATTGAAAGGTCTCGAAATGTACTTTCAGAATATACACACCATATGCCGGAAAACAAACCTTCGCCTAACGGATTTTCTCGATTTTGGTTGCAAGTCTCAGTGACAGTGGGGACTCTGGGTAGAAAACGCCATATTGCGCAAAAACTAAAATGGATGCAGTATTGATACGCACATCAATTGAAAGGTCTCGAAATGTACTTTCAGAATATACACACCATATGCCAAAAAACAAACTTTCGCCAAACGGATTTTACGGATTTTATCGATTTTCCGTCCAAGTCTCAGTGACAATGGGGACTCTGTGTAGAAAACGCCATATTCCGCAAAAACTAAAATGGATGCAGTATGGAGACCCACATCAATTGAAAGGTCTCGAAATGTACTTTCAGAATATATACACCCTATGCCGAAAAACAAACCTTCGCCTAACGGATTTTCTCGATTTTCATTGCAAGTCTCAGTGACAGTGGGGACTCTGGGTAGAAAACGCCATATTGCGCAAAAACTAAAATGGATGCAGTATTGATACCCACATCAATTGAAAGGTCTCGAAATGTACTTTCAGAATATACACACCATATGCCGAAAAACAAACTTTCGCCTAACGGATTTTCTCGATTTTCATTGCAAGTCTCAGTGACAGTGGGGACTCTGGGTAGAAAACGCCATATTGCGCAAAAACTAAAATGGATGCAGTATGGAGACCCACATCAATTGAAAGGTCTCGAAACGTACTTTCAGAATATATACACCTTATACCGAAGAAAAAAACTTTGCTAAACGGATTTTCTCGATTTTCCAGTGACAATGGGGAGTCTGTGTAGAAAACGCCATGTTGTGGAAAAAAGTGGGGACTCTGTGTAGAAAACGCCATATTGCGCAAAAACTAAAATGGATGCAGTATGGAGACCCACATCAATTGAAAGGTCTCAAAATGTACTGTCAGAATATATACACCCTATGCCGAAAAACAAACTTTCGCCTAACGGACTTTCTCGATTTTCCTTGCAAGTCTCAGTGACAGTGGGGACTCTGTGTAGAAAACGCCATATTGCGCAAAAACTAAAATGGATGCAGTATTGATACCCACATCAATTGAAAGGTCTCGAAATGTACTTTCAGAATATACACACACCATATGCCGGAAAACAAACCTTCGCCTAACGGATTTTCTCGATTTTGGTTGCAAGTCTCAGTGACAGTGGGGACTCTGGGTAGAAAACGCCATATTGCGCAAAAACTAAAATGGATGCAGTATTGATACGCACATCAATTAAAGGTCTCGAAATGTACTTTCAGAATATACACACCATATGCCAAAAAACAAACTTTCGCCAAACGGATTTTATCGATTTTCCGTGCAAGTCTCAGTGACAATGGGGACTCTGTGTAGAAAACGCCATATTGCGCAACAACTAAAATGGATGCAGTATTGATACCCACATCAATTGAAAGGTCTCGGAATGTACTTTCAGAATATATACACCTTATACCGAAAAAAAAACTTTGCTAAACGGATTTTCTCGATTTTCCAGTGACAATGGGGAGTCTGTGTAGAAAACGCCATGTTGTGGAAAAAAGTGGGGACTCTGTGTAGAAAACGCCATATTGCGCAAAAACTAAAATGGATGCAGTATGGAGACCCACATCAATTGAAAGGTCTCAAAATGTACTTTCAGAATATATACACCCTATGCCGAAAAACAAACTTTCGCCTAACGGATTTTCTCGATTTTCCTTGCAAGTCTCAGTGACAGTGGGGACTCTGTGTAGAAACGCCATATTGCGCAAAAACTAAAATGGATGCAGTATTGATACCCACATCAATTGAAAGGTCTCGAAATGTACTTTCAGAATATACACACCATATGCCGGAAAACAAACCTTCGCCTAACGGATTTTCTCGATTTTGGTTGCAAGTCTCAGTGACAGTGGGGACTCTGTGTAGAAAACGCCATATTGCGCAAAAACTAAAATGGATGCAGTATTGATACGCACATCAATTGAAAGGTCTCGAAATGTACTTTCAGAATATACACACCATATGCCAAAAAACAAACTTTCGCCAAACGGATTTTATCGATTTTCCGTGCAAGTCTGTAGAAAACGACATGTTGTGGAAAAAAGTGGGGACTCTGTGTAGAAAACGCCATATTGCGCAAAAACTAAAATGGATGCAGTATGGAGACCCACATCAATTGAAAGGTCTCGAAATGTACTTTCAGAATATACACACCATATGCCGAAAAACAAACCTTCGCCTAACGGATTTTCTCGATTTTCATTGCAAGTCTCAGTGACAGTGGGGACTCTGGGTAGAAAACGCCATATTGCGCAAAAACTAAAATGGATGCAGTATGGAGACCCACATCAATTGAAAGGTCTCGAAATGTACTTTCAGAATATATACACCTTATACCGAAAAAAAACTTTCGCCTAAACGGATTTTCTCGATTTTCCAGTGACAATGGGGAGTCTAGAAAACGCCATGTTGTGGAAAACAGTGGGGACTCTGTGTAGAAAACGCCATATTGCGCAAAAACTAAAATGGATGCAGTATGGAGACCCACATCAATTGAAAGGTCTCGAAATGTACTTTCAGAATATACACACCATATGCCGAAAAACAAACCTTCGCCTAACGGATTTTCTCGATTTTCCTTGCAAGTCTCAGTGACAGTGGGGACTCTGTGTAGAAAACGCCATATTGCGCAAAAACTAAAATGGATGCAGTATGGAGACCCACATCAATTGAAAGGTCTCGAAAGGTACTTTCTGAATATATACACCTTATACCGAAAAAAAAACTTTGCTAAACGGATTTTCTCGATTTTCCAGTGACAATGGGGAGTCTGTGTAGAAAACGCCATGTTGTGGAAAAAAGTGGGGACTCTGTGTAGAAAACGCCATATTGCGCAAAAACTAAAATGGATGCAGTATTGATACCCACATCAATTGAAAGGTCTCGAAATGTACTTTCAGAATATACACACCATATGCCGAAAAACAAACTTTCGCCTAACGGATTTTGTCGATTTTCCTTGCAAGTCTCAGTGACAGTGGGGACTCTGTGTAGAAAACGCCATATTGCGCAAAAACTAAAATGGATGCAGTATTGATACCCACATCAATTGAAAGGTCTCGAAATGTACTTTCAGAATATATACACCATATGCCGAAAAACAAACTTTCGCCTAACGGATTTTCTCGATTTTTTTGACAATGGGGACTCTGCAAGTCTCAGTGACAGTGGGGACTCTGTGTAGAAAACGCCATATTGCGCAAAAACTAAAATGGATGCAGTATTGATACCCACATCAATTGAAAGGTCTCGAAATGTACTTTCAGAATATACACACCATATGCCAAAAAACAAACTTTCGCCAAACGGATTTTATCGATTTTCCGTGCAAGTCTCAGTGACAGTGGGGACTCTGTGTAGAAAACGCCATATTGCGCAAAAACTAAAATGGATGCAGTATGGAGACCCACATCAATTGAAAGGTATCGAAATGTACTTTCAGAATATATACACCTTATACCGAAGAAAAAACTTTGCTAAACGGATTTTCTCGATTTTCCAGTGACAATGGGGAGTCTGTGTAGAAAACGCCATGTTGTGGAAAAAAGAGGGGACTCTGTGTAGAAAACGCCATATTGCGCAAAAACTAAAATGGATGCAGTATGGAGACCCACATCAATTGAAAGGTCTCAAAATGTACTGTCAGAATATATAAACTTATACCGAAAAACAAACTTTGCTAAACGGATTTTCTCGATTTTCTGCAAGTCTCAGTGACAGTGGGGACTCTGTGTAGAAAACGCCATATTGCGCAAAAACTAAAATGGATGCAGTATTGATACCCACATCAATTGAAAGGTCTCAAAATGTACTGTCAGAATATACACACCATATTCCGAAAAACAAACCTTCGCCTAACGGATTTTCTCGATTTTCATTGCAAGTCTCAGTGACAGTGGGGACTCTGGGTAGAAAACGCCATATTGCGCAAAAACTAAAATGGATGCAGTATGGAGACCCACATCAATTGAAAGGTCTCGAAATGTACTTTCAGAATATATACACCTTATACCGAAAAAAAACTTTGCTAAACGGATTTTCTCGATTTTCCAGTGACAATGGGGAGTCTGTGTAGAAAACGCCATGTTGTGGAAAAAAGTGGGGACTCTGTGTAGAAAACGCCATATTGCGCAAAAACTAAAATGGATGCAGTATTGATACGCACATAAATTGAAAGGCCTCGAAATGTACTTTCAAAATTGAAAGGCCTCGAAATGTACTTTCAAAATTGAAAGGCCTCGAAATGTACTTTCAGAATATATACACCCTATGCCGAAAAACAAACTTTCGCCTAACGGACTTTCTCGATTTTCCTTGCAAGTCTCAGTGACAGTGGGGACTCTGTGTAGAAAACGCCATATTGCGCAAAAACTAAAATGGATGCAGTATTGATACGCACATCAATTGAAAGGTCTCGAAATGTACTTTCAGAATATATACACCCTATGCCGAAAAACAAACTTTGCCTAACGGACTTTCTCGATTTTCCTTGCAAGTCTCAGTGACAGTGGGGACTCTGTGTAGAAAACGCCATATTGCGCAAAAACTAAAATGGATGCAGTATTGATACCCACATCAATTGAAAGGTCTCGAAATGTACTTTCAGAATATACGCACCATATGCCGGAAAACAAACCTTCGCCTAACGGATTTTCTCGATTTTGGTTGCAAGTCTCAGTGACAGTGGGGACTCTGGGTAGAAAACGCCATATTGCGCAAAAACTAAAATGGATGCAGTATTGATACCCACATCAATTGAAAGGTCTCAAAACGTACTTTCAGAATATATACACCTTATACCGAAGAAAAAACTTTGCTAAACGGATTTTCTCGATTTTCCAGTGACAATGGGAGTCTGTGTAGAAAACGCCATGTTGTGGAAAAAAGTGGGGACTCTGTGTAGAAAACGCCATATTGCGCAAAAACTAAAATGGATGCAGTATGGAGACCCACATCAATTGAAAGGTCTCGAAATGTACTTTCAGAATATATACACCCTATGCCGAAAAACAAACTTTCGCCTAACGGACTTTCTCGATTTTCCTTGCAAGTCTCAGTGACAGTGGGGACTCTGTGTAGAAAACGCCATATTGCGCAAAAACTAAAATGGATGCAGTATTGATACCCACATCAATTGAAAGGTCTCGAAATGTACTTAAAGAAAATATACACCTAATAACGAAAACAAAACTTTGCCTAACGGATTTTCTCGATTTTCCTTGACATGGGGAGTCTGTGTAGAAAACGCCATGTTGTGAAAAAAGTGGGGACTCTGTGTAGAAAACGCCATATTGCGCAAAAACTAAAATGGATGCAGTATTGATACCCACATCAATTGAAAGGTCTCGAAATGTACTTTCAGAATATATACACCCTATGCCGAAAAACAAACTTTCGCCTAACGGATTTTCTCGATTTTCCTTGCAAGTCTCAGTGACAGTGGGGACTCTGTGTAGAAAACGCCATATTGCGCAAAAACTAAAATGGATGCAGTATTGATACCCACATCAATTGAAAGGTCTCGAAACGTACTTTCAGAATATATACACCTTATACCGAAGAAAAAACTTTGCAAAAGGTCTCGAAATGTACTTTCAGAATATACACACCATATGCCGGAAAACAAACCTTCGCCTAACGGATTTTCTCGATTTTCCTTGCAAGTCTCAGTGACAGTGGGGACTCTGTGTAGAAAACGCCATATTGCGCAAAAACTAAAATGGATGCAGTATTGAGACCCACATCAATTGAAAGGTCTCGAAATGTACTTTCAGAATATATACACCCTATGCCGAAAAACAAACTTTCGCCTAACGGATTTTGTCGATTTTCCTTGCAAGTCTCAGTGACAGTGGGGACTCTGTGTAGAAAACGCCATATTGCGCAAAAACTAAAATGGATGCAGTATGGAGACCCACATCAATTGAAAGGTCTCAAAATGTACTGTCAGAATATACACACCATATTCCGAAAAACAAACCTTCGCCTAACGGATTTTCTCGATTTTCATTGCAAGTCTCAGTGACAGTGGGGACTCTGGGTAGAAACGCCATATTGCGCAAAAACTAAAATGGATGCAGTATGGAGACCCACATCAATTGAAAGGTCTCGAAATGTACTTTCAGAATATATACACCTTATACCGAAGAAAAAACTTTGCTAAACGGATTTTCTCGATTTTCCAGTGACTGTGTAGAAAACGCCATGTTGTGGAAAAAAGTGGGGACTCTGTGTAGAAAACGCCATATTGCGCAAAAACTAAAATGGATGCAGTATTGATACCCACATCAATTGAAAGGTCTCGAAATGTACTTTCAGAATATACACACCATATGCCGAAAAACAAACCTTCGCCTAACGGATTTTCTCGATTTTGGTTGCAAGTCTCAGTGACAGTGGGGACTCTGGGTAGAAAACGCCATATTGCGCAAAAACTAAAATGGATGCAGTATTGATACGCACATCAATTGAAAGGTCTCGAAATGTACTTTCAGAATATACACACCATATGCCAAAAAACAAACTTTCGCCAAACGGATTTTATCGATTTCCGTGCAAGTCTCAGTGACAATGGGGACTCTGTGTAGAAAACGCCATATTCCGCAAAAACTAAAATGGATGCAGTATGGAGACCCACATCAATTGAAAGGTCTCGAAATGTACTTTCAGAATATATACACCGTATGCCGAAAAACAAACCTTCGCCTAACGGATTTTCTCGATTTTCATTGCAAGTCTCAGTGACAGTGGGGACTCTGGGTAGAAAACGCCATATTGCGCAAAAACTAAAATGGATGCAGTATGGAGACCCACATCAATTGAAAGGTCTCGAAATGTACTTTCAGAATATATACACCTTATACCGAAAAAAAACTTTGCTAAACGGATTTTCTCGATTTTCCAGTGACAATGGGGAGTCTGTGTAGAAAACGCCATGTTGTGAAAAAAGTGGGGACTCTGTGTAGAAAACGCCATATTGCGCAAAAACTAAAATGGATGCAGTATGGAGACCCACATCAATTGAAAGGTCTCAAAATGTACTGTCAGAATATACACACCATATTCCGAAAAACAAACCTTCGCCTAACGGATTTTCTCGATTTTCATTGCAAGTCTCAGTGACAGTGGGGACTCTGGGTAGAAAACGCCATATTGCGCAAAAACTAAAATGGATGCAGTATGGAGACCCACATCAATTGAAAGGTCTCGAAATGTACTTTCAGAATATATACACCTTATACCGAAAAAAAACTTCGCCAAACGGATTTTCTCGATTTTGCAAGTCTCAGTGACAATGGGGAGTCTGTGTAGAAAACGCCATGTTGTGGAAAAAAGTGGGGACTCTGTGTAGAAAACGCCATATTGCGCAAAAACTAAAATGGATGCAGTATTGATACGCACATAAATTGAAAGGTCTCGAAATGTACTTTCAGAATATATACACCCTATGCCGAAAAACAAACTTTCGCCTAACGGACTTTCTCGATTTTCCTTGCAAGTCTCAGTGACAGTGGGGACTCTGTGTAGAAAACGCCATATTGCGCAAAAACTAAAATGGATGCAGTATTGATACGCACATCAATTGAAAGGTCTCGAAATGTACTTTCAGAATATATACACCCTATGCCGAAAAACAAACTTTGCCTAACGGACTTTCTCGATTTTCCTTGCAAGTCTCAGTGACAGTGGGGACTCTGTGTAGAAAACGCCATATTGCGCAAAAACTAAAATGGATGCAGTATTGATACCCACATCAATTGAAAGGTCTCGAAATGTACTTTCAGAATATACGCACCATATGCCGGAAAACAAACCTTCGCCTAACGGATTTTCTCGATTTTGGTTGCAAGTCTCAGTGACAGTGGGACTCTGGGTAGAAAACGCCATATTGCGCAAAAACTAAAATGGATGCAGTATTGATACCAACATCAATTGAAAGGTCTCAAAACGTACTTTCAGAATATATACACCTTATACCGAAGAAAAAACTTTGCTAAACGGATTTTCTCGATTTTCCAGTGACAATGGGAGTCTGTGTAGAAAACGCCATGTTGTGGAAAAAAGTGGGGACTCTGTGTAGAAAACGCCATATTGCGCAAAAACTAAAATGGATGCAGTATGGAGACCCACATCAATTGAAAGGTCTCGAAATGTACTTTCAGAATATATACACCCTATGCCGAAAAACAAACTTTCGCCTAACGGACTTTCTCGATTTTCCTTGCAAGTCTCAGTGACAGTGGGGACTCTGTGTAGAAAACGCCATATTGCGCAAAAACTAAAATGGACGCAGTATGGAGACCCACATCAATTGAAAGGTCTCGAAACGTACTTTCAGAATATATACACCTTATACCGAAGAAAAAACTTTGCTTAACGGATTTTCTCGATTTTCCAGTGACAATGGGGAGTCTGTGTAGAAAACGCCATGTTGTGGAAAAAAGTGGGGACTCTGTGTAGAAAACGCCATATTGCGCAAAAACTAAAATGGATGCAGTATTGATACGCACATCAATTGAAAGGTCTCGAAATGTACTTTCAGAATATATACACCCTATGCCGAAAAACAAACGTTCGCCTAACGGACTTTCTCGATTTTCCTTGCAAGTCTCAGTGACAGTGGGGACTCTGTGTAGAAAACGCCATATTGCGCAAAAACTAAAATGGATGCAGTATTGATACCCACATCAATTGAAAGGTCTCGAAATGTACTTTCAGAATATACACACCATATGCCGGAAAACAAACCTTCGCCTAACGGATTTTCTCGATTTTGGTTGCAAGTCTCAGTGACAGTGGGGACTCTGGGTAGAAAACGCCATATTGCGCAAAAACTAAAATGGACGCAGTATGGAGACCCACATCAATTGAAAGGTCTCAAAACGTACTTTCAGAATATATACACCTTATACCGAAGAAAAAACTTTGCTAAACGGATTTTCTCGATTTTCCAGTGACAATGGGGAGTCTGTGTAGAAAACGCCATGTTGTGGAAAAATGTGGGGACTCTGTGTAGAAAACGCCATATTGCGCAAAAACTAAAATGGATGCAGTATTGATACGCACATCAATTGAAAGGTCTCGAAATGTACTTTCAGAATATATACACCCTATGCCGAAAAACAAACGTTCGCCTAACGGACTTTCTCGATTTTCCTTGCAAGTCTCAGTGACAGTGGGGACTCTGTGTAGAAAACGCCATATTGCGCAAAAACTAAAATGGATGCAGTATTGATACCCACATCAATTGAAAGGTCTCGAAATGTACTTTCAGAATATATACACCCTATGCCGAAAAACAAACGTTCGCCTAACGGACTTTCTCGATTTTCCTTGCAAGTCTCAGTGACAGTGGGGACTCTGTGTAGAAAACGCCATATTGCGCAAAAACTAAAATGGATGCAGTATTGATACCCACATCAATTGAAAGGTCTCGAAATGTACTTTCAGAATATACACACCATATGCCGGAAAACAAACCTTCGCCTAACGGATTTTCTCGATTTGGTTGCAAGTCTCAGTGACAGTGGGGACTCTGGGTAGAAAACGCCATATTGCGCAAAAACTAAAATGGACGCAGTATGGAGACCCACATCAATTGAAAGGTCTCAAAACGTACTTTCAGAATATATACACCTTATACCGAAGAAAAAACTTTGCTAAACGGATTTTCTCGATTTTCCAGTGACAATGGGGAGTCTGTGTAGAAAACGCCATGTTGTGGAAAAAAGTGGGGACTCTGTGTAGAAAACGCCATATTGCGCAAAAACTAAAATGGATGCAGTATGGAGACCCACATCAATTGAAAGGTCTCAAAATGTACTGTCAGAATATACACGCCATATTCCGAAAAAACAAACCTTATATATATACACCTTATACCGAAGAAAAAACTTTGCTAAACGGATTTTCTCGATTTTCCAGTGACAATGGGGAGTCTGTGTAGAAAACGCCATGTTGTGGAAAAAAGTGGGGACTCTGTGTAGAAAACGCCATATTGCGCAAAAACTAAAATGGATGCAGTATTGATACGCACATCAATTGAAAGGTCTCGAAATGTACTTTCAGAATATATACACCCTATGCCGAAAAACAAACTTTCGCCTAACGGACTTTCTCGATTTTCCTTGCAAGTCTCAGTGACAGTGGGGACTCTGTGTAGAAAACGCCATATTGCGCAAAAACTAAAATGGACGCAGTATGGATACCCACATCAATTGAAAGGTCTCGAAATGTACTTTCAGAATATATACACCCTATGCCGAAAAACAAACTTTCGCCTAACGGATTTTCTCGATTTTCCTTGCAAGTCTCAGTGACAGTGGGGACTCTGTGTAGAAAACGCCATATTGCGCAAAAACTAAAATGGATGCAGTATGGAGACCCACATCAATTGAAAGGTCTCGAAATGTACTTTCAGAATATATACACCTTATACCGAAGAAAAAACTTTGCTAAACGGATTTTCTCGATTTTCCAGTGACAATGGGGAGTCTGTGTAGAAAACGCCATGTTGTGGAAAAAAGTGGGGACTCTGTGTAGAAAACGCCATATTGCGCAAAAACTAAAATGGATGCAGTATTGATACGCACATCAATTGAAAGGTCTCGAAATGTACTTTCAGAATATATACACCCTATGCCGAAAAACAAACGTTCGCCTAACGGACTTTCTCGATTTTCCTTGCAAGTCTCAGTGACAGTGGGGACTCTGTGTAGAAAACGCCATATTGCGCAAAAACTAAAATGGATGCAGTATTGATACCCACATCAATTGAAAGGTCTCGAAATGTACTTTCAGAATATACACACCATATGCCGGAAAACAAACCTTCGCCTAACGGATTTTCTCGATTTTGGTTGCAAGTCTCAGTGACAGTGGGGAAAACGCCATATTGCGCAAAAACTAAAATGGACGCAGTATGGAGACCCACATCAATTGAAAGGTCTCAAAACGTACTTTCAGAATATATACACCTTATACCGAAGAAAAAACTTTGCTAAACGGATTTTCTCGATTTTCCAGTGACAATGGGGAGTCTGTGTAGAAAACGCCATGTTGTGGAAAAATGTGGGGACTCTGTGTAGAAAACGCCATATTGCGCAAAAACTAAAATGGATGCAGTATGGAGACCCACATCAATTGAAAGGTCTCAAAATGTACTGTCAGAATATACACACCATATTCCGAAAAAACAAACCTTCGCCTAACGGATTTTCTCGATTTTCATTGCAAGTCTCAGTGACAGTGGGGACTCTGGGTAGAAAACGCCATATTGCGCAAAAACTAAAATGGATGCAGTATGGAGACCCACATCAATTGAAAGGTCTCGAAACGTACTTTCAGAATATATACACCTTATACCGAAGAAAAAACTTTGCTAAACGGATTTTCTCGATTTTCCAGTGACAATGGGGAGTCTGTGTAGAAAACGCCATGTTGTGGAAAAAAGTGGGGACTCTGTGTAGAAAACGCCATATTGCGCAAAAACTAAAATGGATGCAGTATTGATACGCACATCAATTGAAAGGTCTCGAAATGTACTTTCAGAATATATACACCCTAGGCCCCAAGTCTCAGTGACAGTGGGGACTCTGTGTAGAAAACTTTCAGAATATATACACCCTATGCCGAAAAACAAACTTTCGCCTAACGGACTTTCTCGATTTTCCTTGCAAGTCTCAGTGACAGTGGGGACTCTGTGTAGAAAACGCCATATTGCGCAAAAACTAAAATGGATGCAGTATTGATACGCACATCAATTGAAAGGTCTCGAAATGTACTTTCAGAATATATACACCCTATGCCGAAAAACAAACTTTGCCTAACGGACTTTCTCGATTTTCCTTGCAAGTCTCAGTGACAGTGGGGACTCTGTGTAGAAAACGCCATATTGCGCAAAAACTAAAATGGACGCAGTATGGAGACCCACATCAATTGAAAGGTCTCGAAACGTACTTTCAGAATATATACACCTTATACCGAAGAAAAAACTTTGCTAAACGGATTTTCTCGATTTTCCAGTGACAATGGGGAGTCTGTGTAGAAAACGCCATGTTGTGGAAAAAAGTGGGGACTCTGTGTAGAAAACGCCATATTGCGCAAAAACTAAAATGGATGCAGTATTGATACGCACATCAATTGAAAGGTCTCGAAATGTACTTTCAGAATATATACACCCTATGCCGAAAAACAAACGTTCGCCTAACGGACTTTCTCGATTTTCCTTGCAAGTCTCAGTGACAGTGGGGACTCTGTGTAGAAAACGCCATATTGCGCAAAAACTAAAATGGATGCAGTATTGATACCCACATCAATTGAAAGGTCTCGAAATGTACTTTCAGAATATACACACCATATGCCGGAAAACAAACCTTCGCCTAACGGATTTTCTCGATTTTGGTTGCAAGTCTCAGTGACAGTGGGGACTCTGGGTAGAAAACGCCATATTGCGCAAAAACTAAAATGGACGCAGTATGGAGACCCACATCAATTGAAAGGTCTCAAAACGTACTTTCAGAATATATACACCTTATACCGAAGAAAAAACTTTGCTAAACGGATTTTCTCGATTTTCCAGTGACAATGGGGAGTCTGTGTAGAAAACGCCATGTTGTGGAAAAAAGTGGGGACTCTGTGTAGAAAACGCCATATTGCGCAAAAACTAAAATGGATGCAGTATGGAGACCCACATCAATTGAAAGGTCTCAAAATGTACTGTCAGAATATACACACCATATTCCGAAAAACAAACCTTCGCCTAACGGATTTTCTCGATTTTCATTGCAAGTCTCAGTGAAACGCCATATTGCGCAAAAACTAAAATGGATGCAGTATGGAGACCCACATCAATTGAAAGGTCTCGAAACGTACTTTCAGAATATATACACCTTATACCGAAGAAAAAACTTTGCTAAACGGATTTTCTCGATTTTCCAGTGACAATGGGGAGTCTGTGTAGAAAACGCCATGTTGTGGAAAAAAGTGGGGACTCTGTGTAGAAAACGCCATATTGCGCAAAAACTAAAATGGATGCAGTATTGATACGCACATCAATTGAAAGGTCTCGAAATGTACTTTCAGAATATACACACCATATGCCGGAAAACAAACCTTCGCCTAACGGATTTTCTCGATTTTGGTTGCAAGTCTCAGTGACAGTGGGGACTCTGTGTAGAAAACGCCATATTGCGCAAAAACTAAAATGGATGCAGTATGGAGACCCACATCAATTGAAAGGTCTCAAAATGTACTGTCAGAATATACACACCATATTCCGAAAAACAAACCTTCGCCTAACGGATTTTCTCGATTTTCATTGCAAGTCTCAGCGACAGTGGGGACTCTGGGTAGAAAACGCCATATTGCGCAAAAACTAAAATGGATGCAGTATGGAGACCCACATCAATTGAAAGGTCTCGAAACGTACTTTCAGAATATATACACCTTATACCGAAGAAAAAACTTTGCTAAACGGATTTTCTCGATTTTCCAGTGACAATGGGGAGTCTGTGTAGAAAACGCCATGTTGTGGAAAAAAGTGGGGACTCTGTGTAGAAAACGCCATATAGCGCAAAAACTAAAATGGATGCAGTATGGAGACCCACATCAATTGAAAGGTCTCAAAATGTACTGTCAGAATATATACACCCTATGCCGAAAAACAAACTTTCGCCTAACGGACAAACCTACGCCTAACGGATTTTCTCGATTTTGGTTGCAAGTCTCTGTGACAGTGGGGACTCTGGGTAGAAAACGCCATATTGCGCAAAAACTAAAATGGATGCAGTATGGAGACCCACATCAATAGAAAGGTCTCGAAATGTACTTTCAGAATATATACACCCTATGCCGAAAAACAAACTTTCGCCCAACGG